>NW_015169247.1:146099-166875 GCF_001447785.1 Gekko japonicus | reverse complement strand
TCAGGCCCGCAGTGGAACTGGCCATCTCCTGCTTCCAGTTCTGCTGCTGCTGCTGCATCATAGCTTGCTTCGCCAGACTCTCTTAATCACTCAGCCATTTCATGTTTTAACCTGGGTGCTAGACTCAGAACTCTGAGCATGAGATTTCTGTGGCGAATGTCAATAAATCAAAAGTAGGTTTGCAGCTCACAGAGCTAATGTTTTAAGCACGTTTTTATTTTAAGTAAAAAAAACCCCTTTGTGTCCTTTATAACATTTATATCTCCGCTACCTGGCATTACCTTTTATGACACACATGACCCGGCCCAACGAGGTCTCATTTATGTCAGATCTGGCCCTCTTAACAAATGAGTTCGACACCCCCCGGGGTAGGGGTTACAGAGGGTGGAGGGGGTGTGAGAATGCCGGATTTCATACTGTCCCATTGCTGCCCTCAACCAAATGCCTGTCGGAACATCTCTGCTTTGCATGCCCTGCGGAACGATAGTAACTCCTGCAGGGCACGGATGTTCTCCAGCAGAGAGTTCCCCCAGGCTTTTTCAGCCCCGGCCCTAGTTGAAGACAGCCAGATCTCTCTCGGACTGGGGACCACCAGGAGGTTTTTATTCCCTGAGAGTAACACTCTTCTGGGGGCAAACTGAGAGAGGCAGTCCCAAAGGTATGTGGGTCCCTGACTACTAAGGGCCTTAAAGGTCAAAACTGACCTTGAACATGATCCGGTGCTCCACCGGGAGCCAGTGCAGCTCACACAGCACAGGTTGGATGTGTGCCATCCGGCGGGTCCCCATGTGGACCTGCGCGGCTACATTCTGGACCAGTTGTAGCTTCCGGGTCAGCCACAAGGGTAGGCCTGTGTAGAGTGAATTACAGTAGTCTATCCCGGAGGTGACCGTTGTGTGGTTTACTGTCACTAGGTTGGGGTGAGGCAGGTAGGGAGCCACTGGCACAGTTGGAAGAACAGCAGCCTGGCAACCTTCATGACCTGGGGGCCACCACAGACAAGGAGGCATACAGAGTCACACCCAGACTCTTGACGGTTCGTGCCACCCTCAAGTGTTGGAAGTTGGCAACCCAACCAAGGATCCCCCCCCACCCAGCCACAGAACCTCCATCTTACCCGGATTCAGTTTCAGTTGACTCTGCTTTAACCACCCAACCACAGCTTCCAAACCCTCGGCTGAGTTCCCAGGAACGGCATCCAGCGAGCTGCCCATCAACAGAAATAGCTGGGAGTCATCATCATATTGATGACACCCCAGCCTGAAACTCTGTGCGAGCTGGGCAAGGGGGTGCATGTAGATGTTAAGTAACATCAGGGAGAGAAGTGCTCCTTGAGGAACCCTGCATCCCGGTGGGTACCACTATCCCGCCCAGCGCCACCCTCTGTCCCCGATCATAGAGAGATGAGGTGAACCATTTCAAGGCCACCCCACGGATTCCAGCACTGGTGAGGCAGTGGGTCAACAGGTTGCAACTGACTGTGTCGAACGCTGCTGTTAGCATAATAGGCCACACCCAACAGCAGAAACTCATTAGGATTGGCTACGTTAGGGGTATGTGGCCTAACATGCAAAGGAGTTCCTGCTACAAAAAATCCCTGGGTTTGGACAACAAACAGGGTAAACAGAATAAGAAGCAAAAGGTGGGTGTGGCTGGATGAGCACACTTCTGGTAACATGGGGGTGTGGCCTAATATGCCAATGAGTTGTGCTGTCAGGGGTGTGGCCTAATATGCCAATGAGTTTCTGCTGTTGGGTGTGGCCTATTATGCTAAAGAGTTCCTGCTGGTCTTTTTCTACAAAAAAAGCCCTGAGATTGTCAATATCTTCCAGGGGACCTTGTAACCTCTCACTGCTAGCCCTCACCAGCCACAAAGGCCACGGGTCTAAGAGGCAGGTGGTCATCCTAAGAGTACCCAGGATCCTGTCAACATCAGCTAGGGAGAGCCAGCTGATGATATAAAAGATTGAATTCAAAGACAGCCAAGGGGCCTCCAGTTCACATACAGTGTCAACATTGGCTGGAAGGTCGTGGCGGAGTGACAAGACTATCTGCAAAAAAAAAAAAGCTCGCAAATGCCTCACAGCTTATAGTAAAATTTCTATTATTCTGGGTCCTTTCCGAGAGATCTTGTGCTCTAGGTTGGTGCACTAGTTTCAGCTCCTTCCATAAAACAGCAAAATAAAATTAAAAAAAATATATAGGAGATCACAACCCAGCAGGTGGGATTTCATGACTTAACTGGGAGTCCCAGTCTGTGGTTTGAAGACCACTGCCATTTTCCTGAATCCAGAAATGAAGTTCTGGGCTCAAAAGGCCTATTATAGCACTCTGAAGTGAAGGTATCAGCAATTTATCATAGCTGTGTGAGGGAAGAACAATATTGTAACAAGCCAAGTTCCATTACAATATATTAGCAGCATGGTGGTCTTAGCTCTAAGCCAGCGGAGCAAAGTAAGATGACAGCATAAATTAGTTTGAAAGGAAAAGACAGGTGGTGTAACCCAACGGGTGGAAAAACACACACACACGGTGATCTACAGTGTGCGGCCACAGATTCCAGAGACTGAAAAAAGGGGCTTAAATCAAGAACAGGAGGAGATTTGCAACAAGGACATTTGCACCTATATAGCATTCGTGCGGAAATTCAAGTCTTTGTATGACCTGCAGAAAGAACCCAATGAAAAATAACATCCAGGGATCAGGACAATTTTTTTAGTGATATACAGGTATCTGTTTAATGTTTATTATTCTTAAGATCATAACTGCTCCCTGAATTTCCTGCAACACGGTCGGTTTCTGTGGCCTTCTGATTTTAAGAACAAATCATGTTATTTCAGAAATGGGTAGATTTCAGAATCGAGCAAAAGCAAGGGGGAATGGGCGGCTGTCGAGAGCAGGTGTGCCTTGAAGTGAGTGCCTGGGGTTCTTTCAGATCTCGCGAAGCTAACCGGCTACAGTTTAAATAGATCTGTGGTTGAGCATCTGAAAGCAGAATCTCAGTAACTGGCTTAATTCCCTGACAAGCAGATTGGGTTGCCAAGGGAAAGGTTGGGAGGTGCAGTGGCATGGGAGAATTTTTTTTAAACAATGCAGCCTCATGTACTTACCAGAAGTAAAAACCACAGAACTTCCAGAGATTCCTAGAGCTACCCTTTGTCACTTCCTGTAATAACTCCCGGTAAGTATCCGAAGCTGATTTCTCTGACACAGCTCCGAGTGGTATACAAACAAAACACGACTGTGTAGAAAGACAACGAAGTCAAGAAATTGTGGTGGTGCCAAGTGGTGGCAGGCAATGGGATCTGGGGGCAAGGCATCCCCCACCCCCGGGAGCTTGGCAGCCCTACAAGTAGGGCTGGCAAAAGGAAAGAGGTTGGGAAAAGGAAGAGGCTCTGCTCGCCAACTAGTCTAGCTCCCGCTCAGTGCTGCAGACCCACAGTTAGACCACCCCTACCAGATGGCTGTCCAGTCTCTGTTAGCAGACCACCAGTAGGGGAGACCTCACCCCCGGGATAATTTGTTCCATTGGGTCATAAGATAACATTCAGACAGAGTCTGCCCTTTTGTCCTCTGGATCTAGACTTGACTGCTGGAGCAGCAGAGAAGTCTTTGCCCTCTTCTATATGGCCAGGAATGCTCAGACACTTGAAGTCATCAAAACTTGAAGTCATCAAAAGCCGACTCTGATCCTTTTGCTCTGCATCCCACAGAGCTTTCTGGGGGTGGGGTCAGCAGCTGACTCAGCAGTCAGAGCCCCTAGCTATACCTTGTGGCTAATAGCCACTGATGGACCTCTGCTCCATATGCTTATCTAATTCCCTTTTGAAGCCGTCCATGCTTGTAGCACCCACCACTTCCTGTGGCAGTGAATTCCATGTGTTAATCACTCTTTGGGTGAAGAAATACTTCCTTTTATCCGTTCTCCTAACATTCAGACAGAGTCTACCCTTTTGTCCTCTGGATCTAGACTTGACTGCTGGAGCAGCAGCGAAGTCTTTGCCCTCTTCTATATGGCTAGGAATGCTCAGACACTTGAAGTCATCAAAACTTGAAGTCATCAAAAGCCGACTCTGATCCTTTTGCTCTGCATCCCACAGAGCTTTCTGGGGGTGGGGTCAGCAGCTGACTCAGCAGCTTCTGGTCTCCCCCACCCCCCATCCTGGAAACTTTGCTGCCTCCCGGACTTGCTGAGATGCAGCCATCGGAAGCCAAAAGGAGAGAAACCAGCTCTTTCTTCTCTTCCTTTTGTGATGCAAAGCCCAGCTTGGGAGGGGAGGGAGAGAAACGAGCTCTTTCTCAGCCTCTCCTGCTCAACTGAGTGGGGGGGAGGGGAGGGAAGAGCAACGAGCGAGAAACCAGCTCTTTCTTCTCTTCCTTTTGCGATGCAAAGATTGAAAGCATTGTTTTGGTCCTTGCCCAGCTTGGGAGGAGAGGGAAACAGCCTTTTGCAGCCCAGATATCAAAAGCATTGCTCCTCTCCTGCTCAACTGAGTGGGGGGGGGAGGGAAGAGCAACGAGCTCTTTCTCCTCTCCCATTCATACCTTCACAGTGTTTCCTGAAGTGTAGAGGTGGATCAGAACCCGACTACCAGCTGATCTCCTGATCAGCTGTGAGTCGGCTTCTGACAACAGGCACCTGCAAGCACAGTCTGCACCTATTATGCAATGCACCAGGTCATATGAGCATATCCCTGATAGACTCACATTCTGATTGCGATTATCAAACAAGGTAGGTTTAATTCTCGGACAGGTTCATTGAGAAGTTCAGGTATTTGAAGGATGCAATCATCATGACTCTCCTAAGTCTTCTCCGGGCTAAACATACCCAGTCATACCTTTCCTTGTATGTCTTGTTTTGGCCTCATACCAGGTGAGAACACTGGTGTACTCATGGTGTATTCTGATTTGCAGGATCTCCCAGCACTTGAGACCTTTTTACTGGAGAGGGCAAGTGTCAAATGTGGGGCTTTCTACAGGCAAAGCATGCCCTTTGCCATGGAACTGTGGCCCTTTACCCAATGGTTTCAGGGTGAATTGCAGCAGCAACAGCCTACTTGAATTGTCTCAAGGCCAAGGAGTGGTTATATCACTCCGTTGGCTTGTTTCTGTGGTTCTCAAGGAGCTAGTTGCCTGAAGAGGTTATAGCTGTTGTGTAGGAGATGAGCGACCTAGCATGTGTGCAACAATTGGGGATGAAGCATATGTTCCAAAACAAAATGTTTTACGAAAAAGGGGTGGATGCATGTGAAGGTTTTCACAAAAGTGTCCCTTTGCTCAGTTATTGGCCCTTTGTCTAGTGCTGGTGGCCACCCTCTCCACTTCTGCTTGTCGCCATTTTTAATCTCTTTTGGCTGTGCCACAATCAGGGTTGAAAGGCCCATTTGGCCTCATCCATGAAGTCATCATATAATCAGATCTGATGGACTACATGGTATGGCAGCAGGAGAAAGGGTGGTGGTGATGGTGGGAACATGAGGGGTGACCATCAGCAACAGCATGACATCACTTCCAGGAAAACCTGGAAGTGACAACATGCCTTTCTAGGAATTGACGGAAACCCTATGGTAAAACCCGACTGCCATTTTTTAATTTTTCTTCTGGCGCCACTCACAAAAGTTGGAGGCAGAAGATCCCCCACCAGGGAACTGTGAATCCTACTACATGATACCCTCACGAAGCCAAATCAGAGCGAGGCCATTGCTTCCTACTGTGGGATCAGGCAGACATAGAAAAAGCTGAGCAGCACCATGGGTAGTATTGTTACTAGATCTGCCGATAGGCCAGCCACCACTGACAAGATGAATGGCGCTTTGCCCCTGTTCACAGATCCAGCAACCGAAAGAATTGCGAGGGGGGGGGCATCCACTGCAAGTACAGCAGTGGAGATTGGGGCTGTTTCATTTCAGCCTTAATAATAACAGCTTTATTACAGACCTCCAGCGGATGTTGTGCTTCATGACAATCAGTGATATATTTAGAACCATTGCAAGGTTACGTTTGGTATGGATGTGCTTGAGCAAGTGGCAACAGATAGAGGAGGGACCATGGGACTGATGCTGCAGGTGAATGTTCTGCACAGAACTGAAATGGAAGGTCTGTTCTGCTCTGGTATCTTTAGCTGGGCATAAATCCTAAGAAAAAGCCTGCCTCCTGTATCGCTCTCTTCTGTAATTGCCCATTCTAGGGTTGCCAAGTCCATCTTCCACCCCCAGCGGGGGACTTTGGGGGTGTTCCTGGAGGGGGCGGGGCATCCCCGACGTGATGACGTCACATTGGGGACATCCGCCCCCCCCCGCGCACCAGATCTCCAGAAACGGCAGTTCCCTGCACTTAAAGGAGCCGGCGTTTCCCTTTTAAATGCAGGAGCCGGCGTTTCCCCTTTAAGAGCAGCCACATTTCCCTTTTAAGAGCACGAAGGTGGCATTTCCCTGCAAGCTTGTGGAGATCAGGCCTGGGAGGAAACACGGGTTCCACACACTTAAAGGGAGAGAGATGGGTGGCTGAGGGTGTTGGGGGTGGGGCTTCCCCCGCCGGCCATCTGGCCAGCAGCGGGTAGTTAACCCCCCCCCCCCAAAATGGGAGACCCCTGGCAAACCGGGGGGGGGGGTTGGCAACCCTAGCCCATTCCCTTTACCTAAATGACTGTTTTCTATTTTATGCATGTATTTATTCTGAGACTTTCATATCTTGCCTTCCTCCAAAGAGTTCAAGCCAGCTATTATTTTAATGGCCATTAGTTTTAATAATTTGGGTGGCAACTAACTATGATCCTGATGCTCTACAGTAACAGCTGACCTATCTAGTATGTTTTTGAATAGTCAGAGCTCAGGGTGGCTTACACACTTTTCCTTTCTGCATTGGAACCTCATAGCAACCCTGAAAGTAGGTTAAGGTGAGAGTGTGACTATTTGAAGACCACGCATGGCTCAGGCCTAAACTACATTTTACAATTGTTAAGGTGTTGTGTCTAGATTTGGACAGTCACATGTTAGGTGTGGGGGGACTGGTTTCCCAGTTACCCAGGGCCCAAATTTGAATCAGGGCTTGGGGGAATAAAAGGGACTTCAGCCTTCACCACCATGCCATTTTCCCAATCCAAAACTGTCCTAGAGAACAGTATTTGCCACACATGTAGTTCATCAGTACGTCCACAGCTCCACAGTGGGGCAATTACTGCCTCCCCAGGGCTGTTTTGGGTCAGGAAAATGCTGCGTGGGAAAGGCTGAAGTCTGTTCTTCCCTCAAACGACAGCATGATCCAAATTGGGCCCATGGACTCTTGGGAAACAAGTCGGGGGGGGAGGTATTTGTGAATTTCCTGCTTTGTGCAGGGGATTGGACTAGATGACTGTGGAGGTCCCTTCCAACTCTATGATTCCATGATTCTCTAAGTTCCCCCACACCTGACACGTGACTGTCAGAGTATATGTCATGGTGGGGGATCCCATACACAATACATTACAAATTGTGTTTCTGTAGGTGTGCAAAGTGCAGGACTGTCAGAGTATATGTCATGGTGGGGGAACCCATACACAAAAATTGTGTTTCTGTAGGTGTGTAAAGTGCAGTCAAGTCACAGCAGATAGATGGTGACCCTGTCTGGTTTTCAAGGCAAGAGGCTAACAGAGGTGTTTTTGCCATTGCCTGGCTCTACATAGCATCCCTGTATTTCCTTGGTGGTCTCCCATCCGAATACAAACCAGGGCCGACCCTGCTTAGCTTCCATGGTCTGATGAAATCAGGCTAACCTGGGCCATCCAGGTCAGGGCATAACAATTACACAGGATGTGTATTAACCCTGAGTGGGGGATTAGAACCTGAGTCTGAATATCACACTACACAGGCTCTAGCTATGGTTGCCAGACTCCAAGTGGGACCTGGAAATCTCCCAGAATTACAACTGATCCCCAGACAATGGACGGAATTAGACGAAATGGAAGGCTTGAAGGATGGCCTCGGTGGCTTTATACCCCGCTGAGGGGCCTCTCTTCTGAAATCCTGCCCTCCCCAAGTTCCACCCCCAGATCTCTGGAATTTCCCAACCCAAAGTTGGCAACACTGGCTCTAGTAGAGGTTATGTTTAGAAGCGTATCATCAACATTTTGCAAACTATTTGACTGTGGGTGAGGGAAGGAGGGCAATTAGGGAATTATGTAATGGAAAGATGGGAACAACAGGAATCTAAATGTGTGCCTTCTGTTACAGATCACCAGATTAAAAATTGACCGGAATCCATTTGCAAAAGGGTTCAGGGATTCTGGAAGGAACAGGTAAGAAGATCCCTTCAATTTCCCCTTTTGTGTTTTAGGCTACCTCTTCCCTAGTTACCTGCATTGACTTGGGTCCTCCTCACACAACGTGCGTAAAGAGACTCTGCCGCCATCCCCTGGGCTGCCTCTTGGGGCCAGCTTGCTGGTTTCTATGACTCTGCATCCATCTCCAAGGAGTTGGCAGGGATACCAGTTTGGTCTGTGCCAGTCATCTGCTTTGGAGAGGGCGCCAAGGGGGGGACCAGAGCTATCAAAACCAACCGTGCCTTCCACCCACTGTTTGGGGCAGGGGCATTGTTCACACATCCTGGTACACACTGAACATTGTCTATACAGATGGTTGTGTATTTTCTGGGTGCTTTGCAAGGATGACAGAGCTGGGCAGCGTGTGGGCTTCTAACCACAGAAGTTGCCAGGCTATTTTAAGTGGCCTGGGTTTCGGGAGATAATACTGCTCAGGTTCCCCCAGCATGGTCAGCTTTGTTCTTTCAGTTTTGAATAGTACTGTGTGATGGTGATGATGATGAATTGTCACAGTCAGATATTTGACTGGTAGATGGTGCTCTGCAAATCAAGATCTAGCCAAGTTCTTGGGAATTGCAGAGGTATCTTCACAGGATTCTTGCCGTTCCAGGCAACACTGTCTTCTGGAGCTGAGCTGGTGTTATTTGCTCAGTGCCCAAAATGTCCAGATGTTCCTTAAGACTTCTAGGCACTGTTCCAAGGACTCCAATGACAGCTGGCACGATGGTCACCTTCTTGTCCCAGAGATGCTCTGACTCTGTTCATAGGTCTTGGTACTTGTGATCTTCTCCTGTTCTTTCTTTTCTATTCTGCTTTCTCCTGAGACTGATGATAATGATGATTGTCACTATCAGATATTTGACTGATAGAGGGTGTTCTGCAATTTGAAATCTAGCCAAGTTGTTGTTGTTGATGATGATGATGATGATTCTGCCCTTATAAGGACTGCCAAGGAGCTAACAATTTAAAAAAGACAGGATAAAATTACATTACAGAACCATTAAAATCAACCCCCCACTATTTGTAAAACAGTTAAAAAGCAGACTTAAAATACATGCAAAACAGTTAAAATACATGTCGTAGAAAGTGCCATCAACTCATAGCTGACTTATGGTGACCCCATTGGGTTTTCAAGGCAATAGACATTCAGAGGTGTTTTCCCATTGCCTGTCTCGGTGTCATGGTCCTGGTATTCCTTGAAGGTCCCCCATCCAAATACTAGCCAGGACCAACCCTGCTGAGCTTCCAAGATCTGATGAAATTGGACTAACCTGGGCTATCCACGTTCTAGATACAAAATATAAGAACATACAAAACATAAAAACATTAAGTTAGGAAGAAGGGATCAGTAAAGGTTAGGGATGGGCGTGAACCAAACCACGAAGAAAAATCTGTGATGAATTTTGCCTTATTCGTAGTTCGCAAACGGAAGTTCATGATGGGTCTACCATCATGACATTCCATGAAATTTTAGAGCAGTTTGTGTGGTTCATGGTGGCTTTTGGATGGAGCAGAAAGCAGGGGCATAAAGGGACTCTTGAGTCTGCAAAGCGACAGGAAGAGCTCAGATGCAAGGAGCAGTCTCCCCGTGTCTCAGCTGTTTCCCCTGCTTCTTCTGCAGTCCTTTTAAACCAGCCTGGTTTAAAGAGACTGCAGAAGAAATCAGGAAAAACACCCAAGCTGTCTTTGCGGACCTTCCCAGTTCCCGAAAATATCCAGGATTTTTTCAGGATTTTTTTGTTCCCCCCCCCAAAAAGCCTAGATACTTTTGGGATGCTGAAATATACATGAAAATATTGAGAAGGAATTTTTTGGGTATATTTTCAGCTTGGGCAGATCTGAAAGTTTTTAAAGTGACTGCACAAGACAGCCTGAAACAGCTGAGCGGAGGGGAGCAAGCTTCTTCTAGTTGCTCAGCTGTTTTTCGGGCTTTCTGCAGTAGTTCAGCAGTTCGAGACCCGAGTGTGCCGCATGACGGAGGGAGCTCCCCTCTCTAGTTCCAGCTCCTGCCAACCTAGCAGTTCGAAAGCAAGAAATTGCAAGTAGATAAATAGGTACCACTTAGGTGGGAAGGTAACAGCGTTCCGTGTGTCTTGGTGTTTAGTCATGCCGGCCACATGACCACGGAAACATCTTCGGACAGCGCTGGCTCTTCGGCTTTGAAACGGAGATGAGCACTGCAACTCTAGAGTCGGATTCGACTGGCTTTCGAGCAAGGGAACCTTTACCTTTACAGTTGCCAACTCTGTCGGCAAAGTGTGCCTCGCCCATGGTGGCGCTTGACTCGAAGCTCAGCCATGCAGGGGTGGGGCCAGTGGGGTCAAAGCATGGAGCTCAGTGGGTCCGAGTGATCCAGGGACAGGGCTGAGAGCAAAAGTAGGCAGACCGGGGCTGCAGACAGACTGGCAGGTGGGAGCGATATGGCGCCACCTCTCATTGTTGCGCTCTGAAGTATTGTGGGGCATATCAACCAGACAGCACACCCTGCTGCAGGTCACCCGCACGGCCGTCCTGTGGGCATGCATCCACATTACTTCAGCGCCCCAGCCACAGACCGTGCTGCCTGGTCGTTTTTTAAGAAATGAAGGCAGGTGCATGTACACATGCTCATATAGGCAGACACTACAAAAACCAACAACCAGTGGTATAGATGGATCTGCAGGTTCAGGCTGCAAATCCATTCTGCATGCACTCCCTGACATTCAGACATCTGGTCACGTGCGATGAATGTGCAGGGAAACCGAAAACACCACATGTGATGTTGTGTCTATTTACTCCGTTTCCAACTTCTCATATGATGGCGTGAGTATGACTGGGGAATGGCTGACACATGGGGCCTTGTGAGCCTGCCAGTTTAATCCGTTAGAGCAGTGGTTCTCAACCTTCCAAATACAGTCCCTCATGTTGTGGTGACCCCCAACCATAAAATTATTTTCGTTGCTATCATAAGACCATCGAAAATTTGTGTTTTCCGATGGTCTTAGGCGACCCCTGTGAAAGGGTCGTTTGACCCCCAAAGGGGCCGCGGCCCACAGGTTGAGAACCACTGCGTTAGAGGAATACAGCTATATCGGGGCAAACTGCCAGTCTGAACACAGTCCACATCTCCTAATACAATATTAAAACCATAGAGATTTGGGAGGTTGCTAGAGTGTCTCTATGGTTCATGATGTCACTTCTGGTTATGAGACCAGAAGTGACATCACGGTGTCATGTGACACCATTCAGTGCCTAATGGCACCCCACCCAAACTCCTGAGCATTGACAACTCCAATCAAAGCCAACAGAAACTGCTCATTCATCTGAAGTGCCTAGATCTCTCTCTCATCTGAGGAGCTATCAGGGAAGCAGAATGTTACCTTAAACTTGCTGCAGTGTTTAGAGAAGCTGCCTTTGATGCACAGGAAGGCCTGTGTTGAAAATGAAAGTTAGAACTGGCTGCAGGCCCGCTGTTGCAAAAGTTGTAAAGGTGCAGTTCAGCAAATGCCCTCACTGCATAAAGGCACTAAACAGTTAAAACAGGGCTTCTCTACAGTTCCCCTCATTATATGGATATAAAAGACCTCATCGGCTATGGACGAGAAGTGGAGGAGAAAACAGTCATGCCAGTGGAAAACTAGCCAGTTGTCAACCCTCTAATCAGTCACAGAGTGGGAGCTGGGTGAGGAAGACCCCATCCGTAGTCTGGATCTCCGGCACCAGTGAGATCATTGCCACCCACCAGAGCCTGCGACTGGGAGGCCAAGTTGAACCCACACCAGAGCCATTGAATTTTCCAGACATCTGAGAAAGCAATCTAGTCAAGGTCAGAGTATTGCTAGAGCGGCCCAAGAAAGTCCTCCCCTTCCCTAATGAAACTGAAGGCGCCGGGGCCTCCGGAAAGATGTGGTCGGTTCAAGGGACTCATTTGTGTTGCGAGAACTTGCGAAGGGCCAAGGATGCGATTTGCACAAATGGATGAATCACATGCAGGGGTTTTGAGATGGCTGTGAACGAGAACGGACCCCCAACCATGGGCTTGGCTGGCTGAGCTCAGGCGCAGCTGAACGAGACTTCCACAAGGTCTTGTGCAACTGGACATGCTCCTGAAGGGGCTGGGAGTCATGGAAACTTGTGGCTCATTAACGCGAGGCAGGGCAGGATGTTACCACACGGTTGCGGCCGCGGAGAGCTCAGCGGAGCTTTCTGCTGATGTCAAGCAGAACTAGAATCTTTAAGGCATCACGCATCAAAGAGAGCAGCCGGGGCTTTGAGGCAGGGGAGCCGCACAAAAGGCTTTCCGAGCACGTCTAGTAGGAGGGTGGCTGCCGTGTTAACGAAGGCTCTGCCAGGATTTTGCTGCTGTGCTCAGCGAATGAGACGGCATAATTCTCAGAGGCATTCCCCCAAATAAATCATATACCATATGCACCAGTGTGGAGGGGCTGAGAGTAAAAGGCAGCAGCAGGGTCAGAACAAAGCTGACCCCAAAGAAGAGCCTCAGGTTGCCAACTCTGGCCCAGGAAATTCCTGGAGATTTGGGATTGGTGCCATGGAGGAGGGGGGTTGGGAAGGGATTTCATCTAGAATCTATGGTATACCAGAGTTCCTTGCAGGGGAACTGATCTCTGTATTCTGGAGATCAGTTAGGGTCGCCAGACCCCTGGTTGGGGCAGGGGTTCCCCCAATTTTGGGGGCTTCAAACCACCGCCAGCCTCTTCCCATGTTGATGTCGTCTGTGTGATGACGTCACCTGGAAGTGACATAATCACACTGGGCACATCACGTATCAACGCTCTAGCATTTTGGCCAACACTCTATGATTACCATAGAGGTTTTGGCCAAAATGCTAGATGCATGGCGTGCATCAAAAGCACTGATGCATGGCGTGCCCGGCATGATGATGTCAGTTCTGGGTGAAATTCCAGGACAGACCCAGGAACCCTCCATTAAAAGCCAGGTAAAACAAAAGAAACACTCTATGATCAAGTGGTTAAGACGCTGAACTGCAGGCTGTGGAAGGTCGGTAGTTCAGCAGTTCGAGACCCGGGTGCCGCATGACGGAGTGAGCTCCCGTCTCTAGTTCCAGCTCCTGCCAACCTAGCAGTTCGAAAGCAAGAAACTGCAAGTAGATAAATAGGTACCACTTTGGTGGGAAGGGAACAGCGTTCCGTGCGCCTTGGTGTTTAGTCATGCCGGCCACATGACCACGGAAACGTCTTCGGACAGCGCTGGCTCTTCGGCTTTGAAATGGAGATGAGCACCACAACCCTAGAGTCGGACTCGACTGGCTTTCGAGCAAGGGAACCTTTACCTTTACCTTTAAGACCTGGCAACCCTAAGATCAGTGGTAATTCCACAAGAACTTCAGGCCCCATTTGGAGGTTGAAAGCTTCTTTAAGAACTCCAGATTAAAGCTAACTTGATGGTCACGCCATTAAAATAAATAAAAATAAATATTACTTGGGGAATCCTAGAAACTTGGAGGAGGGACTAGACAACTAATGGAGAATTCTCAACAAATCCCCTGGATTCTTTGTTGCAAGGAGTGACAACAGCTAAATTGGTGTAAAACTCCTACAGGCGTAGGGGTGCCAGGTCCCTCCCGGCCATTAGCGGGAGATGGGGGGTAGGGTTGCCAGATCCAAGCTGGGAAACCTCTGGAGATTTGGGGAAGGAGCCTGGAGAGGACAGGGAGCCCTGTGGCAACAACGCCGTAGAGTCCACCCTCCAAAACATCAATTTCCTCCAGGGGACCTGATCTCTTTAGTCTGGAGATGTGCTGTGAATTCGGGGGAACCCCAGATCCCACCTGGAGGCTGGCATCCCTGTAAGAGGCTGGTCATGTCAACCTGCCCTTAAACCGTAGTCATGAATCTGCATCACTGTGTTTGCGCTATAATTTCTCTTGCCACAGTTTGCGTCATTGTTTGTTGGTGTGGAACACCAGCAGAGGGCCTTGAGGCCATTCTCAGCCCTCCCCTAAATTTGGGGCCCTCTTTGTCCGTCTCAAAGAGAGAGACAACTAATGGAGAATTCTCAACAAATCCCCTGGATTCTTTGTTGCAAGGAGTGACAACAGCTAAATTGGTGTAAAACTCCTACAGGCGTAGGGGTGCCAGGTCCCTCCCGGCCATTAGCGGGAGATGGAGGGTAGGGTTGCCAGATCCAAGCTGGGAAACTTCTGGAGATTTGGGGAAGGAGCCTGGAGAGGACAGGGAGCCCAGTGGCAACAATGCCGTAGAGTCCACCCTCCAAAACATCAATTTCCTCCAGGGGACCTGATCTCTTTAGTCTGGAGATGCGCTGTGAATTCGGGGGAACCCCAGGTCCCACCTGGAGGCTGGCATCCCTGTAAGAGGCTGGTCATGTCAACCTGCCCTTAAACCGTAGTCATGAATCTGCATCACTGTGTTTGCGCTATAATTTCTCTTGCCACAGTTTGCGTCATTGTTTGTTGGTGTGGAACACCAGCAGAGGGCCTTGAGGCCATTCTCAGCCCTCCCCTAAATTTGGGGCCCTCTTTGTCCGTCTCTTCTCCTCCCTCACTAAATCCAGCATTTAGAACTTTCCATAAGAAAACCCCCACAATTGTTGCCTCTTATTAAAAATGAAGGTCGGGGAAAGGATGGGTTTCAATTGATTCTAATTGCCACTTCTCTCTACAATAAAAAAATTCACCTCAACAAATAACAGGGGATGCCAGACCAAGGGTCTTGCTGATGCAGATCTTGAGAACTGCAGCAGCGTTTCCTTTATTTAAAATCCCCCAGGAGCCAAAAACAAGTCCAAAAAAAAGCAGAGCAGTACACAATGAAAAAGGAATGTATTTTTGGCCTCTCCTTTCATGAAGCTGCCTCGTAGAAATTTGTTTTTCCGTTTTCTGCTGTTATAAGGGAGCCTTTTCTCTCTCCCACTGTGTTCGGGCTTTTTTTTAAAAAAAAAAATGTTTATTTTTATTACCCACTGTAGTCTTCACCGGGTGTAAAAATTGCCATTAAAAGCATAGTTTGGTGTCCATTATAAACCTATGGTTTTTATTTGCTCATAAATTCCACACACAACTCCCCCCCCCCTCCACCTTTTAGGTACAAAACTTAGCTCAGTGCTATAAAACTCGGCTGAATTAATTGGTGGCTTGGGAACACTTAGAAGTACACGATTCTACAAAGCAAATGTCAAAAGCTTGTGTGGCGTAGTGGTTACGGTGGGGAAACCTGGGGTTCAGTTCCTCATCCCAGGAAACCAAATCCAGCCAAGCTGTGGTATTATCCACGGCGGTGGCTTCTAACCAAATAATCAGTTACAAAACAACGAAAGAAGATGTCAGTCAAGCGGCAATTAGGCATCTTTTAACGAACTCTCAACATATAACTCACCAGAGGACAGAAAGGAATTCCAGACCTGGTCTGTGTGCTTTGGAGGTTCGATACTCTCTTATTTCCCCATTTATGGGCAAGTCCCATGTGGGCAATTGAATGAGTGGAATGGCCTGATTTTTGTTTTATACAGCTCATTTGCCACAGGGCTTTCATTAAATGCGTGTGGGGAGATGAACCTGAAGTCCAGAAGGAAAATACACACACGGATAATTAAGACATACCGTTCTCATTTGTCAAACTGGCTCTAAAATGCATTCACAATTTGAAGTTGTTCATACTGCCTGCTAGTGGTGGCCGCTGCACCTTCTCCAACCGGGATGATGCTCTAAGCTCCACACCATTTTACGCTTCCATCTCTTCTCCTCTTACCTATCTCCCCCCCCCCGGCCCCGTGCCCCGCATCCATCTGTTAGTAAAGGTAAAGGTTCCCTTGCTCGAAAGCCAGCCGAATCCGACTCTAGGGTTGCGGTGCTCATCTCTGTTTCAAAGCCGAAGAGCCAGCGCTGTCCGAAGACATTTCCAGAGCTCACTCCGTCATGCGGCACCCGGGTCTCGAACTGCTGAACTACCGACCTTCCACAGCCTGCAGTTCAGCGTCTTAATCAATAACATTGCTTCGTAAATAAAAAGCAGAAATGCTTCATGATTGCACTTTTTGGCTAAAATGATTTAAAAAACCTGTTGGAAAGGAATATATTAAAAATTACAGCAGTAACCCTACAGTTCCTAAGAATTTTGAAGTGTCAGAAACAGCGCATGTTCTTCGCTGCATAAGGACAGATTTCAGATTGAAGCATGATGTCGTGGTTAAAGTGTCCGATTACGATCTGGGAAATTCGGGTTTGTATCCCCACTTGTGCCTTGGACATTTACTGGGTGATCTTGAGCCTGGCCCGTAGCTAGGGCGGGGCTATTGGGGGCTCCGCCTCCTCCCTTAAAGGGATAGCCCCACAAGATTTTCTTTAAAAACTATTTTAAAATCATTTTAAAAACATTTTTAAAGGATTGTCTGAATGGAGGAGGGGAAGGGAGGCTGGGAGAATAGAGGGAAGTACAGTTTTACAAGACTATATATATATATATATATAATTTAAAAAATAATGGCAGCCCCACCAGAAAAAAATTTCCCCCACAAGCCACAAAACCCTGGCTACGGGCCTGCCTTGGGCCAGTCACACCCTCTCAGCCTAACCTACCTCACAGGGCTGTTGTGAGGATAAAATGGAGGGGAGGAGAATGATATAAGTTGCTTTGAGTCCCCATTGCTCTAACCTGGATAGCCCAGGCTAGCCCAATCTTGTCAGATCTTGGAAGCTAAGCAGGGCTGGTCCTGGCTAGTACTTGGATGGATGACCTCCAAGGAATACCAGGGACGTAGTGCAGGCGATAGCAACCCACCTCTGAAATGTCTCTTGCCTTAAAAACAACTGTAGCTCACCAACTAGTGGTGCATAATGCTAAAAAAAGAGCTAGAATTTGGCTGCCAGACAATCTTAGGATCTCCTAGCTATACTACACAAATTGCCATACAATAATAATTATTAGTCCCCACTGGGGAGAAATGCCTGTCTCATCACTTGAGGAGGAGGAGAAGAGATTGGATTTATACCCCACCCTTCACTACCCAAAGGAGTCTCAGAGCAGTTTACAATCTCCTTTCCCTTCCCCTCCCCACAACAGACACCCTGTGAGGTAGGTGGAGCTGAGAGAGCTCTTTCAAGAACTGCTCCTGAGAGAACACCTCTGAAAGAACTTATGACTGACCCAAGGTCACACCAGCAGCTGCCTGTGGAGGAGTGGGGAATCAAACCTGGTTCTCCCAGATTAGAATCCACGTTCCTAACCACTACACCAAACTGGTAGTCCCAGCTACCCAGTTATTGTTACCTTGGGGTGTCCTTTAACCTTTTACTTCTGTAAGGCCACAGAAGGCAAAACAAAGCAAAAGGTGAAGACTAAACAAATAAAATATTAAGTTTGTAAAAATATACATATAGATATACTCTGGTTACATATTTTATATTGATATGCTTCCTGTGTGTGACTCTGTCATACAATAAATAAATAAATAGGTATACCCCCACGCACATCTCTCTCAAACACACACTAAACATTATGTGCCTTGAGTTAGAATTCCACCCCTGACAAGCAGTACTCCTTCTAAGCTATGAGCTACTGGCATTAAAGTTGTCAGTGAGCGACTTGGCTACTGCATAAATTAGTGTGCTCTGGAGCCTTTCTTCCTGAGCAAAGACAAAAATGTGTGAGCTGGAGGCTAAAAAACTGTGAGCTAGCTCACACTAACTCAACGTAGAGGGAACACTCCTGACAAGTAGGAAATCACTGAGTAATGTATCAAGAAGGTGTCCTAATTATACTAGATTCAGGTAGGTCCCAATTCTGTTTGTAAAGCTTCTGGCCTTCATTACGCAACTCAGACATGTAAAACCCTCATATTGTACAAGAGAGCTGCAGAACTACTCTGCTGGAGGAAATGGCCCATTATAGCTGGAGGTGACATTCTTCCAAAGAAACATTACAGGGACTTTCAAGAGTTTTCAAAGACTGGGCCTAGTTCAACATTACAGAGAAGTCAAAGCTTGGCAAAATGATGGTTCTGTCAAAATGATGGGGTGGGTGTTTTTAATGAATTTTTTTCCATCTATGAATCAAGCTACCCCACCCCAACATCTTTCTATGTGAAAGGGTGTAATCATGTTCACATGGGGGTTTGGAGTCAGGGAGAAGCTGGATTGCATCCCTGTTACCATGGCAACCAGGGAAGTACTCCCTCATTGGGAAGTGTGTCTGAGAAATGTGTCCAAATTTGGATGTCCTTCCTTTTTGCTGCATTACCTGCAGTGGGTTGCGTACCTCAACAAGAGAGGGCATAATCCTTGTTCTCCCTGCAGTAGCTAGGGTTGCTGGGCGGTTTCCTGCTGGCAACCCACTCTTTCTTCTACCCCTCAGAGCAACGGTGGGAGAGGAAAAAAGACACCATGCTCAGACCAATGTCATGCTGTCCCTTCTGAGGAAAACCCGGAAGTGACATCAGTTCTGTCTAGGAATGACTGGAAACTCTACCATAGAATTTCCAGTGCTCCCTAGAGGGGTATGACATCACTTCCGGGTTTTGCCCATAACTGATATCATGCTGTCACTGGGGGTGATTAGAAACTGACTCCAAATTCCTAAAGAGAGGGAAAGAAACAGACCATTTGATTTCAGGGAGAAATTGGGTAATGAGGAATTAAGAGAATTTATCTTCATATCACTGCTCAGCGGTGGGGCCATTCCTTCTCCCACCCTTTTTCCTCACAAGCAGCAGCAGAAACAATGGCTGAAAACAGCTGTGAAAAACACACCAAAAAGTGGAAAGTAAGGAGGGGGAGTATGAACATTCTGGCATTGTTCCTTGAAATAGCAACCCCCGCAGTGAAAACCGAACCTCGTATAAATCCCACACAGCAGCCCCTCTTCGAGAATCCTACTGCCAAACAAGAGAAAGGAGAGAAGTAGGATCTCACTGCTAAATCCGTGACCGCCAAGCACAAGTTACGGGCAAGCTCCAAAACTCAAGTCAGCGGTGATTTGCGTGGTTATGACAGAATGGTGAAGGGGAAGGAAAGGACATTCAAGGCATAAAGTTATAGGCAGGAAAAAACGGAATGGCAGGTAGGTGCTGGGGTCAGGGTGGGGTTCCCAACCTCCAGGTGGTGGCTGGGGATCTCCTGGATGACAACCAGGGCTATTTTGGGGCAGGAACGCACAGGAACGGAGTTCCGGCTGGCTCCCAAGCTGGCCACGCCCAGCAGGAACTCATTAGCATAATAAGCCACACCCAACAGCAGGAACTCATTAGGATTGGCTACATTAGGGATGTGTGGCCTAACATGCAAAGGAGTTCCTGCTACAAAAAAAGCCCTGGGTTTTGACAAC
The DNA here is from genome assembly GCF_001447785.1 of Gekko japonicus. NCBI lineage: Eukaryota > Metazoa > Chordata > Lepidosauria > Squamata > Gekkonidae > Gekko > Gekko japonicus. The sequence goes on along the minus strand of NW_015169247.1, from coordinate 147,279 downwards.
AAACAAGGTAAACAGAATAAGAAGCAAAAGTTGGGTGAGGCTGGATGACCACACCTCTGGTAACATGGGGTGTGTGGCCTAATATGCTAATGAGCTGTGCTGTCATGGGTGTGGCCTAATATGCTAATGAGTCTATGTTGATGGGTGTGGCCTATTATGCTAATGAGTTCCTGCTGGGCTTTTTCTGCAAAAAGAGCCCCGATGACAACTATCTCCAGGCAACGGAGTTCAGTTCACCTGAAGAAAATGGCCGCTTTGGAAGGTGGACTCTATGACGTCATACCCGTTGAAGCCCCTCCCCTCCTCAAACCCCACCCGCCTCAGGCTCCACTCCCCCAAATCTCCAGGTATTTCCCAACCCGGAGCTGGCAACCCCAGGCCAGGGCTTCATTGTGGCTGAGAGTTACCCCCGGCTGGCTCTCTGGCTGAGTCATCCTAACAGCTGCTTAGGGTGGTGGCATGAGGAGTGTGCCACTGCAACATGGGCTTTGTTTGCCTCCAGCTCGCAGCGGCGCACAGGAGGAGACTGCATCAGGGGCTTGGCATGAAGCCAGCTGGTGGTGGTACAGGCCAAGGAGGTGAGGAGAGGAGCGCGAGGTGACAAAAGAGCTTGAACTGACCCAGACTAGAAGGATTTCCCAGTGACAGAGTGCTTTTCCTACATGACTGACCAACCTCACCCGTAACTACCAGGACTGGTCCACTGCCAATAATAATAATTTATTGTTGTTGTTGTTGTTGTTGTTATCATTTGGCATTTTGTGTAGAATAGCCAGGAGATCCTAAGACTGTCTGGCAGCCAGAAGTTCTAGGTCATTTAGCATTATGCAACACTAGTTTGGTGTAGTGGTTAGGAGCGCGGACTCTAATATGGGAGAACTGGGTTTGATTCCCCACTCCTCCACAGGCAGCTGCTGGTGTGACCTTGGGTCAGTCACAAGTTCTTTCAGAGCTGTTCTTTCGAGGGCAGTTCTCAAGAGAACTCTCTCAGCCCCACCTACCTCACAGGGTGTCTGTTGTGGGGAGGGGAAGGGAAAGGGATTGTAAGCCGCTCTGAGACTCCTTTGGGTAGTGAAGGGCGGGGTATAAATCCAATCTCCTCCTCCTCTCCTCCTAGTAGATGCGGAGCTAGACTTGTTTTTAAGGCAAGAGACATTCCAGAAGTGGTTTTTCATTGCCT
>NW_015169247.1:115110-145274 GCF_001447785.1 Gekko japonicus | reverse complement strand
GACGTCAGCTTTCTCCAGGACTGCTTCAAGTCGCCGCACTGCCACCGCCTGGCTGGAACGCACCATTACAGGCTTCTTGATGCCGAAGAGATCTTTCTAGGCTTCCGATCTTACGAGCTGGACATTCCGTTCGCTGGCTAACACCTCCCCACTGGGTTTTTTTCCAAGGACATGTGAATGCAGCCTGAGTGGAAAACCCTTCACTCCATATCTGGCACAGTGAGCAAGAGCATCACCATTTTTAAAAGACCCTCTACAGGGGTACAGCTTTTAAATGTGAGCAACTGTCCATTTAGCAGCAAATCAGACCTGCACAGCCTGCTTTCAGGATCTGTCCGCGCCAGGAGTGGTTTTTCTAAGGTTGTCATTCTCCTGGCTGATGATGTAACGTCACTGCTAGGAAAAACCTAGAAGCGGTCCTGTCTCTCTGGGAATCACCAGAAACCCATGTCCCCACCCTCCTGGTCTGCCACCGGTTGCCAAGCCGTCTCTGGCAACCTTACCTCTATTTTATCCTCACAACAACCCTGTGAGGTAGGTTAGGCTGAGACTACTGAACTGGACCAAAGTCACCCAGTGAGCTTCCATGGAAGAGTGGGGGATCTGAACCTGTGTCTCCTGGATCCTAGTCTGAAACTCTAACTACTACACCAGAGAGCCAGCATGTTGTACTGGTTAGAAGCGGTGGACTCTAATCTGGAGGACCAGGTTTGATTCCCTACTCCTCCAGTTGAAGCCAGCTGGGTGACCTTGGGTCAGTCACAGCTCCCTCAGAGCTCTCTCAGCCGCCGCAATAAGTCTAGCTCACCACCTAGTGGTGCATAACACTAAAAAGAGCTACTACTTCAGGCAGCTGGACAATCTTAGGATCTCCTGGCTATACCACACGCAACACCGCACAGTAATTATTATTATTAATTATTACTACTACACCACACTGGCTGTTCAAGAGTAGCAAGCCCGGCCTGGGTGGGCGAGTCATGTAAGTTGGGCGGTAGCAACTCGCCCAGCGATCGCTGCCAGGCCTGGCCCCAAGGAGTCCTCCCTCAAAGGCCAGAACTGTCCCGGAAAGGGCCCTGCCCCCTCCCTCTGTCTTTAGTGACAGAAGCCAAGAGCTGAAGGCCAGCAATATTGTTGTGGCTGCTTAGCAACAGCCACTGAGGGCATTCTTTTCTTAAAGCTACAGGTGCTACTTCTATCTGTCTAGCATTGCCAGTCCAGCGCTGCCAACCAGTGGGAGAAGGGGGGGGGAGACTTGGTGAACTGGTGTCGAGTTGACATGCTAACTGTGTTACTGGAAGTGATGTCACTGCATCTCATGATGATATAGGGTTTCTCCAAAACTCTATGGTAAAAAGCATCCCCCCCATTCCCCTCTCAGCTGCTCCATTGAGAACTAGCTGAAGGCCAGCAATACTGTTGTGGCTGCTTAGCAACAGCCACTGAGGGTATTCATTTCTTAAAGCTACAGGTGCTGCTTATATCTGTCTAGCATTGCCAGTCCAGCGTTGCCAACCAGTGGGAGAAAGGGGGAGGGGCAGAGACTTGGTGAAATGGTGTTGAGTTGATATGCTAACTGTGTTACTGGAAGTTATCACATGATACAACCACATCACGTCCGGATTCCAACGTGGAAGTGACATCACGGCATCATGCAATGTCATTCCCCCTCCCCCAGCTGCTCCACTGAGAACTCACACGGGGCCAGTGCAGGTGTTCCCCCGTCAGCATCGGGCATCTGCCTAGGGCTGCCAAGTGGGGGCAGGGGGCGGGTAAACGCCCGCTTCGGAGGCCCGATTCCCGCCGCCACGGAATCGGGCCCCGGGGGGAACTCCGCCCCCCGAAGCGCAGCGTGGCTGCGTCACCAGAGGTGATGCAACCATGTCAATTACGTTGGGGGCGTGGCCCTGATCGTCGGAGGGAAAACTCTATGGTTTTCCCTCCGATGATTGGGGCCACACCTTCAACGTGATTGACGTCGCGCGTCACTTCCAATGACGTGCTGGCAGTGCGCGCGCACATTGACGGATGGCTCCCGGAGCCCGGCGAGGCTCCCCCACCGGTAAGAAAAATTGACTTGGCAACCCTACATCTGCCAATCCTACATGTGCAAAAACAACAAAGGACAACGGAGTGAGAGAGCTGCTGTAACCAAAAACACTAAACTCCAAAAGTGGGCTGCACCTCAAAGGCTCCCAAATCCCATATAGTAAGCCAATAAAAGTTCCACCAATAAGAATTCAGAAATAATAACTCTACTGAAAACAGTACACCACTGTAATCAAATACAGAGTCAGTACAAATGAACCCACAAAATTTACAAAAGCGCAGTTGCCAAATGACCAAATAGGATGTAATTGAGCAAAATCAAACTAACCAATAGCCGAGACATCCTATAAAATTGGGAACAATAGCATTCAAAGATTACAATAACAGCGAAGAACAATTACATTCAGAGATAACAGTAACAGTGATACAAGGTCCCGGTATAGTTTCCTCGTTTCCATAAGAGTTCTCCTTCAGTCACCGTTACAGTGAGAATGAATTTATGTTGAGTGAACCAGTGTGAAAAACTTTTAAAGGCTCCCAAGGCTTTACCTCTGGTGGTAATCTCCCGGTCTCCCATCCGGGATAATAAGACTTTCATCAAAAAGGAACAGATACTCCACAGTAAACCCAGCTCAGCCTGCTGACAATTCAAAAGTGGGATGTTCTCATGAACGTCCTATTATCCCCGACGGGAGACCGTGAGATTATCACCTTGGGAGGCTTTAAAAGTTTTTCATGCTGTTTCACTCAACATAGATTCATTCTCGCTGTAAGCGACGGAAGAAGAACCATCCTACATCTGCGGCTAGGGCAGGGTAAGCCCAAGAGGGAATGCCAGTCCCCGCCTGGGCCGCTGATGCCTCAGAGGTGCCGCCCTAAGCAGTCACTGGAAGGGAGGGGCTTGGCCAGAGAACTGGCCCCATTCGAAGTCCATCGATCAGGGAACAATTAGACAGGCAGCTGCCAGAACGTTGTCTTCAAGCAGGTACTGGAGGCAAACCATCTGGAAAGCGTTACGGAAACAAAAGAGATATGTGGAACATCTTTTCCCACCCCCACCTCCAACAATAGAATCGTTGCAGTAATGGCCTATTATTAAAATGTTATGGCTCTAAAAAAAACCCAAAAACAACCCCAAAGAAAACCCAGTGAGAGAGACAGCAAGTCCTGGAGACCAATTAAAGAGGCCCGTTTTAATGAAACAAAGCCCGTAAAGAGTTTCCCTCTTTCCCCTCCATTACTAATGACGACATGAGAAATGGGGTTTTGTGATGGAACAGACAAAATGAGATCGTGAGGACTAGGAGGGGGGGGAGGGCGCAGAAGACGAAAGCTGAGTGGACATATGGTCTGTTTTGGCCCGATTATGCAAAAGAGCTTTGTTCTTGATTAGAAACTCAAACATGTAACCGTTTTCCCCCAAAGTCTCACCATACACCTTATGAAAACCTGTTCCTTATTTAGGAACCAGAATGCATTGGAAACCTTTGTGAAAAATCTTGGAGGTTATTTTAAATTTGACTTGACGGTGGGCCCAAAACGTAATTGCTTATCTGACTCAATCCATTCCTTCCCCCAATGATGTGCCCTTTACAAAAAGCTTCCAAGTACCAATACCTTTAGACAAAGCTTCTGAGGTGTGAAGAGCCTTGATTATTTCTTAATTTTGTCTTTAGCCTACTTCTTAAAAAGGTAAAGGTTCCCTTGCTCGAAAGCCAGTCGAATCCGACTCTAGGGTTACGGTGCTCATCTCCGTTTCCAAGCCGAAGAGCCAGCGCTGTCCGAAGACATTTCCATGGTCATGTGGCCGGCATGACTAAACACCAAGGCGCACGGAATGCTGTTACCTTCTCACCAAAGTGGTACCTATTTATCTACTTGCCATTTCTTGCTTTCGAACTGCTAGGTTGGCAGGAGCTGGAACTAGAGACGGGAGCTCACTCCGTCATGCGGCACCCGGGTCTCGAACTGCTGAATTACTGACCTTCCACAGCCTGCAGTTCAGTGTCTTAACCACTTGAGCCACCGCAGCTCCAGAGCCTACTTCTTACTGAGGTGATAAACCTCTAAGTGGGCTATACCACTACAGACTGAATATAAGAGAAAGGCGAATTTGTCGCGGGAGAGCCACAATTGAATGGTGGCGTTTCTGGGCACGATCACACCGCAACATCTGGCAAGTGGACCGCACCCATGGCCAACCTGTGGCGTACCGCCGAAAATGCGCAATAAAAAAATACCTGGTCGATGGTACTAGCAACTGGTTAGCCACGGGCTGCCTCCGGACTCCCTTGGTGTGATTGTGCCGGCGCGCCGCTTTTCCCTCCAGTCCCTTGTTGACACGCAGACGCGGAGGGAAGGAACCGTGGCAGGCCGCCGACACGTGGGATCGCGTTCTGGCGCGTTAAATTGCAGCGCCGTAAATAGCCACGCCTCCCCCCTGCGTTATCCGGCCGTGTGACCGGGGCCAAATAATTGTTTCCCTGGCTAAAAAAATTCCTCTCACGTAGAAAGCTAGCATGTCAGGGAAAAGGGCCTAGCCTTCTTCCTAACAAACCAGTGCTATAGGAGGAGGATTTTTTTTCACATGAAGGAGTCGTATAAGCCACCCACAGTCTGAAGCTGTACAACTCAAGACTCCGTTTTACCACAGCTGTAAAAATCTCTCCGGTGTGTAAATAATAAATTGTGGGGAACAGAAAGGCCAAATTTTCTCGTGGTTTGGAATCACATTATCTTAGTCGTACAAAATGTGGCTGTGCAATTCAGATAGTTACTTCCAGCGATATGTAGAAAAAGACTACAGTGTTTCTTGCAGGCAGACCAGTAGAGTTTGTTCCAGGTAGAACTGCTGGGGCAGTTTCCTCAGAGAGCAAGAGCTTTTTTGAGGAAGAATTCTTGAGGGTGGAGGGGAAGCATCACATGCATTGTGACATCACGCGCGGCAAAAAAATCTGGATGTGATATCACAAACACCCAGTGACGCTCTAGCAATTCCCAGATCTCTATGGAAAAGGCCACAGAGGTTTGGGGGTTCTTAGAGTATCACAGGGTGTCTGGCCCCCCATTTTTCATCTGCTGCCTAGAGGGAAGAACATAAGAACATAAGAGACGCCAATGTTGGATCAGGCCAAAGGCCCATCCAGTCCAACACTCTGTATCACACAGTGGCCAGAAATACCAGTGCCATCAGGAGGTCCACCAGTGGGGCCAGGACGTTAGAAGCCCTCCCACTGTTGGCCCCCCCAAGCACCAAGAAGACAGAGCATCACGTGCCCCAGAGCCCCTAGCTATACCTTGTGGCTAATAGCCACTGATGGACCTCTGCTCCAGATGCTTATCTAATTCCCTTTTGAAGCCGTCCATGCTTGTAGCCGCCACCACTTCCTGTGGCAGTGAATTCCATGTGTTAATCACTCTTTGGGTGAAGAAGGACTTCCTTTTATCCGTTCTAACCCGACCGCTCAGCAGTTTCATGGAGTGCCCAAGCAGTGGGAAGGCTGTAGCTTTACACTGGATGAACCAACACCTCCTGGTGGTCCCTCATCTGAAAGACATCCGTCTTGCCTCAACCAGGGCCAGGGCCTTTTCCGCCCTGGCCCCTGCCTGGTGGAACACGCTCCCCATTGAGATCAGGGCCCTGCGGGATCTCCTTCAATTCCACAGGCCCTGTAAGACGGAGCTGTTCCACCAGGCCTTTGGCTGAGGCACCGGACGTCCAATGTATGGCCTCCCTGACGTTCTTGTCGCCCATCTATTAATAGCTGACTATTATTCACCCATTACCAGAGGGCCAGGGAATTTCTCACAACCAGCTAATTCTGTCCTTGGGCTGTGACCCCCATTTTAATATATAGACTGTGTTTTAAATCTTTGATTGTATTCATTGTATTTGAAATGCTGTTACCCGCCCTGAGCCCGCTCGCAGGAAGGGTGGGCTATAAAAACAATAAAACAATAAATAAATAGCCAAAAGCGAGAAAATGCCCACTACTGCCTGGGTCATGCCAACTGTAGGAGGTTATTGCAGAATGATGAAGCAAGTTGTTTTCTGTTCAAGTCAAGATGTTGCAAGCTTAATATGTTGTCGAAGGCTTTCACGGCCGGAGTTCATTAGCTGTCGTAGATTTTCCAGGTTGTGTGGCGGTGGTCTTGGCATTGTAGGACCTGACATTTCGCCAGTAGCTGTCACTGGCATCCTCAGAGGTCTAACACAGAAGGATGGAGTACTCTCTGTGTCAAGGTGAGAAGAAAAATGGTAGGCAGGTAATTTATATCTACTCAGCCCTACCCCACCTTCCTGAGTAGATATAAATTACCTGCCTACCAGGGACGAGAGTTTCATATAGCAAATTTCAATATAGCAAATTTAATGAGTAATTTCTTTTTTAAAAAAATGTATGTTTTATTGTATATTTTCAAAACCACAGTACAGAGGAAGGAAACAAAACTCATCAGTACATCCAGAAGTATAGCATAAATGAATGAGATGACCATATATATAAATCTATAACAATGCGTATTGATCCATCAATTTCATTAAGATAAGAGTATCCGAAATACTTTATAATTACCACATAGATCATCCATCACATTAAGAATTCCATCTTGTTTTACTAAGTAGTTCATAATGGGAAACCAAATCGTAACAAAATTGGATGAGGAAATCTGAGAATCAAGATAGGATAAGTTGTCAGTTATTTTTGCCCAAATAGATTGCTCCCGTAATTTTTGGTGCCATAGTGATAAACCTAGGATTCATTTACTTTTCCAGCATGAGGCAGTTTTAGCAGTGAATAAAAGAACTGAAATGGCGTCAGAGAGGGAAGAAGAGTAATCTCTAGGGTTCCATCTGTTAAAGAATATGTGATCCGTGGTAAGGGAAGGGTCAATTCCCATCATAGTTTTGATTTGTTTAAGTATTTCTGAAGCACTCTGGCCATTTCAAGCAGCGCCAGGTTTTTTTCTCCCATCCTTTTTTGCTGCTTGGGCTTTATTTCAGGGTTTTTTTCTTAATGTTCAAAGTCTAGCGCTATAGCGCTAGATCAAAACAGCACTCTGGTGCTGTTGTCACCCATGTAACAACAGCTGCAGGCATCTCAGTGGTCCCACTGCAGCACCAAAGTGCTGTTTTGGTCTAGTGCTATAGTGCTTAACTTAGAACATTAAAAACTGCAAGAAAGACTGCTCGGTAAAAATGGCGGTGGGGGGGGGAGCAGCATGATCAGAAGCGTTGAAGACATTTTAAACGACGGTAATTCCAAAGCGCAAAGAAGAGCCCTGGCTAGTATTTGGATAGGCGACCTCCAAGGAATCCCAGGGGCGTGATGCAGAGGCAGGCAATGGCAAATCACCTTTTAAATGTCTCTTGCCTTAAAAACAAGTCTAGCTTGTCACCTAGTAGTGCATAAGGCTAAAAAGAGCTTGAACTTCTGGCTGCCAGACAATCTTAGGATCTCCTGGCTATACTACACACGCTGCCATACGATAATTAATTAATTTAATTAGTATTGGGATGGGAGAAATCCCAGGAATAACAGGGTCGTAATGCAGAGGCAGGTGATGGCAAACCACCTCTGAATGTTGAAAACCCTATGGGGTCTCCATATATGACATAAATGTGAACTGAAAACACTTCCATTTTTTTTAAAAAAAAAGTTTAAGTTATTTGGTGGATATTTGTAATGCTCCAATACCAAGGTATGTTAAGAGATGTCAATAGAACTAACTGAATCAGATTGGGAAGAAATTTGGACCTCTCTTCAAATACATCAAGAATACTGTGCATTAGATACCAATATTTTAAAATGTTTTCGAACTGGTATTTAACTCCATCTAAGCTTAACAGAATATATTAGCCCGAACTGCTGGAGGAAATGTAAAATGAAAGGTACTTCCTTTCATATCTGGTGGGGATGTCCAGTCATTCAGTTTTTCTGGAGGGAAATTTATGAGGAAATCTTAAAAATAATAAAATCTTCTTTCCTTACAATATTAAAGTGATACTATTTGATATCTGGCACGACCAGGGCTCTAGTCGGGGGGGAGCTCTCAGGTACGGAGCTCCGGAAGAGAACCTCTAGGGGGCGGGGCGGTCACGTGGTGAAGCCCCGCCCCCTTCTTTACCCCGCCCTCTGCTTCGATCCTCATTCCGTTTGGGAATGAGGATGAAGCAGGAGGGTAAGTAGCCGGGCCTTCTGACACACTTCCGGTGATGTCAGGGGGTGTGGCCTTCTGTCACTTCCGGTGATGTCAGGGGGCGTGGCATATGCAAATAAGTTATGCTAATGAGTTATGCTAATGAGCTCCGGCAGCTCTTTTTCTACAACAAGACCCCTGGGCACGACAATAAGATGATAAAAGAACGCAAAGCCGCACTTCAGAGGCTCTGGAGACGCCGGCGCTTCAGATGCTGAATATGAGCACCTTCTCAGATTTAGTGGGCTACGAGAACAGCAGGCTGAGGGGTGGGAATCAGGGCAGAAGGGAGCGGAGTTGTAATGCGGGGAGGCACACGGGTCTCCCTTGATTTACGCTCAGCTTCTTGGGCCGCGGCATTATTCTCCAGCGAGGGTTGCCAGGTCTGACTGAGGAAATACCTGGAGAGTTTGGGGGTGGAGCCTTGGGAGGACGGGGTTTGGAGAGGGGAGAGGCCTCCTCAGAGCACAATGCCACAGAATTCGCCCTCCGAAGTAACCATTTTCCCCGGGGGGAACTGACGTCTCTTGCCTGAAGATCAATTGTAATAGCGGGAGATCTCCAGGCCCCACCTGGAGGCTGGCAACCCTGTGTCCAAACCATCCTTTGCTTTCAGGCCAGTCGTTAAGGAAGTCAGTCTGAACCCAGAGCCGGGGGTTGTACGTAGGGCCTGGAGATTAGGGCCTGGAGAATCGCAGGATGACAACTGATCTCCAGACGACAGAGACCAGTTCCTCTGGAGGAAATTGATCGTTTGGAGGATGGGCTCTGTGACTTTCCACCTCCACCTCCCCTCCTCAGGCTTCACCCCCGAAATCTCCAGGAACTGCCCAACCCAGAGCTAGCAGCCCTAACTGTGGGCCTGGCAACAAGTAACATTGCCAGCTCCGGGTCGGGAAATTCCCGGAGATTGAGGGGAGTGGGAGGGGAGAGGCCTCAGCAGGGTCGAATGTAGGCTTGCCAAGTCCCGCCCCAGAGGTCTGTTCCTTGCCGCCAGTGGATCGGGCCCCGGGGGGAGCCCCACCCCGACATGGGCGTCACCCAGAAGTGACGCGACCACGCCGGGCACGCTGGGGGTGGGGCCACGGTCATCCGAGGGAAAACTCTATGGAGTCCCCCGCTGCGGCGCAACGCCTGACTTGGCAACCCTAGTCGAATGCCATACGGTTCACCTTCCAAAGCAGCCATTTTCCTCAGGGGAAGTGATCTCTCTTGTCTGGAGAGCAGCTGTGTAATCCCAGATCTCCAGGCCCCATGTGAGAGCCAGTGTCGTGTATAATAAAGAGCGGCTGACTCTCATCCGGGGAACCAGGTTTGATTCCCCACTCCTCCTCCACGTGGAGCCTGCTGGGTGACCTTGGGCCTGTTCCAGTTCTCTCAGACTGGGACAAAAAAAGGGGGGAGGGAACTGAATCTAAAACCTAGAATCCAGAACCTAAAAAAGTTCGTCAAATGCAAAAGAAGGGCCAACAATAAAAGCTTAATATATGAAATATATAAAAAGATACATGTATTTATTAAACAAAGATTTTAAAAATTGTATTATATTATGTAATTGGGCCCTTATATATAATTTTTAAAATCTTTGCAGTTGACTAACCTTTTTTTAGGTTCCAGTTCTCCTCAGAACCAGCCCTGTAGCCAGGAATCGGGGGGGGGGAGTAGGGGGGAAGGAAAGTAGTTTTTTAATGAAGCAGGGGAGGGATAGTAGTTGCTACTTACCCACTGCGCCTGCATTGCTAGTGTGTTCATGTGACCCACGTATTCATGTGGGTAAGTAGCTACTATTCTCCCTCTCCTCTCCTCCCCTCCCCTCCACTTCCCTCCTCCCCCTCCTTTGCTCCACGCCAGCCCAAAACGATTCATGTAACCCTCCTTCCTTCTGCGAAAGGAAAGGGGGTTACAGGAACTGCTTTGGGCCGACCCCAAAAGGAAAGGTACTTTTCGGAGGGGGGGTAGTGTAGTGTATTCAAAGCTGCCTTGAATGCATGACATGTGGTGAAACGTCTAACTGAACTGTAATGTTAAGCTTCGTCCTGAGCTAGGATCCATATCCATCCAATAGTATTGCTAGCCCAGGAAGTAACAAGCTAATCACTTCAAGCAAGCTCCCTGAGCGGGAACGTCAGTGATTGGACCTTATCTCTGCAATCTCATAGGTTGATATTTGTAAAGTGGGTGTGGCTACATTAGCCGGGAATGTTTAAAAGCAGGACAGCTGCCATTTAAAGGCTGTTCTGGCTATCAGATGTTGAACCGTGTTGGAGTTGTGTTCGAGTTGAAGAATAAAGTTGTGTTCTTGCTGAATCACTCTCCGACTACTTTGTTAAGCGAGCGACTTAACAGGTAGCCCCAGGCTCCCTCCCCCCAACAGAAGAAGGGCTGATATGGCAGCGGCCCAGCTTAACAAGCCCCACAAGGCCAGGTACTTCTCTGGGAGGAGAGAGACAACATTGGGGTGGGGCATTAGGGTTGCAAAAGGGGGCACAGCCCCCAAGTCCCCAGTACTGGCTATGGCCCTGCTCAGAACTCTCTCAGCCCCACCTGCCTCATGAGGTGCCTGTTGTGGGGAGAGGAAGGGAAGGCAATTGTGAGCTGCTTTGAGACCCCGTACGTTAGAGAATGGTAAAGGTAAAGGTTTCCCTTGCTCAAAAGCCAGTCGAATCCGACCCTAGGGGGCGGTGCTCATCTCTGTTTCCAAGCCGAAGAGCCGGCGCTGTCCAAAGATGTTTCCGCGGTCACGTGGCCGGCATGACAAAACGCCGAGGCGCACGAAACGCTGTTACCTTCCCACTGAAGTGGTACCTATTCATCTACTTGCAGTTTCTCGCTTTCGAACTTCTAGGTTGGCAGGAGCTGGGGCCGGAGATGGGTGCTCGCTCCGTCATGTGGAGCTAGGGTCTCGGACTGCTGAACTACAGACCTTCCAGTCTGCAGCTCAGCGTTTTAACCTCTGAGCCACAGTGGCCCCCAAGTTAGAGAAAAGCAGGGTATAAAAAAAATCCTCTTCTTGTTCTTCTTCTTCACCTGTCAGTTGGCAAGACTATGGGCAAGGCCTCTTTTCTTTCTCTCTGTATCTCTCTGTGTATGTTCCAGTTCACTTATTGATCTCCCCTCCGGAGGTTCCCTGGGTTCAGGCCCACGGGAGATTCGCTTCTGCACAGCTTGGAAAGATCAAGCTGTTCTGATCAAAGAAGCGGCAGCCAATTCATCACCACAATGGCTCTGCACAAAGGGGCAAATGATTTAGGAGCCAACAGGAAAATATTAAAGGGGGGAAAGTATGGGGGTGCTGATATTGTATCCTTAAACGCTGGCGCTGATCAAAACCGCCACGTTTGGGGCAAGTGTCGGAAGGAACGGCTGCACACAAAAGAACCGTCCGTCCGCTGCTTGCTGACAGGGAGAAGGATTAAGTCGAAATCCTCTCGTTTATTAAAGCCGATCTACCTGCTTCACTGACTCCTCCCCCCCCTTTTGTTTTTCTGTCCCGTTTTGCAGAACCGGCCTGGAGGCCATTATGGAAACATATGCCTTCTGGAGGCCCCCCGTGCGGACCCTCACCTTTGAAGATTTCACCACCATGCAGAAACAGCAAGGTGAGCCGCTTTATAATGGGCACCAGAGTGGTGGCCGCGGAGGAGCAGCAGCTGGGGAGCCCGAGACGCGGGCATCTGGCATCCAGCTGCATTCCGGACAACGGCTGGGACGCCTGACAGCCAGGCAGAGATAGAAAGCAGAAAAGCAGGCTCTCGCCAGGTCCAGAAACAAGGCGGGTTTTCTAATGGAGCTCACTTACGGAGATTCAGTGTAGTATAGCGGTCAGGGTGTTGGATTAGGAATTTGGAGAGCCGGAAACCCCCCCCCTTGCCAGGAGAATGGGTTGCCATGTAGGGATGCCAACCTCCAGGTGATGCCTGGAGATCTGGGGTTACAACTGATCTCCAGGCAACAGAGATCAGTTCTCCTGGGGGAAGCGGACGCTGCGGCATCGTACCCCGCTGAAGCCCGTCCCCTTCTCGAATCCCGCCCTCCCCAGATTCCACCTCACCCCCAGATCTTCAGGTATATACCCCCAAGAGCACTTCGGTCGGGGACCCAAAACCGTCTGGTGGTTCCAGGTCCTCGGGAGGTAAAACTTGCTGCGACCAGGGCTAGATCCTTCTCAGTGGCGGCCCCTACCTGGTGGAACAAGCTCCCGGAGGAGATCAGGGCCCTGCGGGACCTTATGCAGTTCTGCAGGGCCTGCAAGACGGAGCTCTTCCTCCAGGCTTTCATATAGGGGCTGCCACCACCACCAACGGTGGCAACGCCAACAGGATTTGGGATCGCCCTGGGAAGCTCAGCCATATATTGTGTGATATTAACAACGCATGAACGATCTACTGGACAGTGGTATCCCAACGGGGCTGACCTGAAGATGCCAACATAACCACTCAGGACCATCTTGTTATTGAAGCACTTTATTATTGTTATTATGTTATTATTGTTATTATCATGATTTTACTGTTTTATTGGATTTTATGCATGGGCTGTCGCCCCTTGTAAGCCGCCTTGGGCCCACTCGCGGGGAGGGCGGGGTAAAAATGCCCAAAATAAATAAATAAACAAATAAAAGGTATGTCCCAACCTGGATCTGGCAACCCTAGTTGCCAACCTCCAGGTGCTGGGGCCTGGAGATCTCTGGGAATTATAACTGATCTCCAGACGAGGGAGATCGGTTCTCCCCTGGAGAAGATGGCTGCTTTGGAGGGTGAGTTCCAGGGCATTACATCCTAGCGAAGCCCCCTTCCCAAATCCCATCCTCCTAGGCTACACCCCAGAATCTTCAGGAATTTCCTAAGCCAGAGTTGGCAACTTCATGAGACCCTGGATCGATCGCTTTCTCTCTTGGCCTAACCTACCCCACAGGGTTGTTGTGAAAGTAAAATGGCAGATGGGAGAGAAAAAACATGGCTGCCGCCCTGAGCTCCTGGGAGGATGGGTGGGGTAAAAAGGCACTAGATCGATACAATGCCCAGATCAGGGTGCCAGGCCCCTGCCCCTGCTCCCAGGGAGCTGTTCGTGGGTGGGGTCCGGGAGGAGAAAGTGTCCCTTCCGGAGAAGACTTGGAAATAACATTCCTGAGCCCCTGCAATGTGTTAGGAACCCCCCCCCAAACTGTATAGTATTTACGGAGTCAGTTTGGTGTTGTGGTTAAGTGCGCGGATTCTAATCTGGGAGAACCAGGTTTGGTTCCCCACTCCTCCACCTGCAGCCAGCTGGTGTGACCTTTGGGTCAGTCATGAGTTCTTTCAGAGCTGCTCTCTCGAGCAGTTTCTGTCAAGAGCTCTCTCAGCCCCACCTACCTCACAGGGTGTCCGTTGTGGGGAGGGGAAGGGAAAGGAGATTGTAAGCCGCTCTGAGACTCCCTTGGGTAGTGAAGGGCGGGGTATAAATCCAATCTCCTACTCCTCCACCACCACAGAGTTTGGGAGGTTGGGATTCCTAGCCTGTCGCACGAGGTCGTGATGTCATTCTGGGGGTCTTCATCTGGAAGTCACATCAAAGCATTGTCAGGGTTGCTTTCCCTCCCCCATTTTCCTCCCACTGCTCACTGGACTGAGGGCAGGTGGTAGAAGGCAGCAGGAGATCCGGCCTGCAGAAGTCCCTTGTAAGTAGGCTTGCCAAGTCCCCCCGGCCTGTTCCCCACCTCTGCCGGATCGGGCCCCGGGGGGAACTCCACCCCGACGTGCGCGTCATCTGGAAGTAACGCGATCACGCGGGGCACGCTGGGGGCAGGGCCATAACCATCTGAGGGAAAACTCTATGGTTTTCCCTCAGATGGTCATGGCCCCGCCCCCAGCATGCCCTGCGTGATCGCGTCACTTCCGTGTGACGTGGATGCAGAGTGCGCGCTCCGGGAGCAGCCCGGGACTCCCTCGCTCCGGATCGAGGTAATACTTGGCAACCCTACTTGTAAGACCGGCTCATATTTGGGCTGCCTCTTCTCCCATTTTAGGGCAGGGCTGTAGCTAAGCAGAGCACACACAGCAGGCCCCAGGTTCATTCCCCCAGCATCTCCACTTCAGAGAAGTTTTAGAAGTCCAGGAAGGGTCTCCCGGACAGAGGTAATGGAAGACTGCTGCTTGTCAGCGTCCAGGGCTACAAGGTCCATTGTCCTGACCCAGTATCAGTAAAATAAACTGAGATATACTGGGTTCGAGACGCGTATAGTGATCAGCTCATCGTTTATGCGTGATTTCAGCTTAATTCTAAGACAACTCTAGCAGGGCCGGAGCCCTGCTTATATGCATGCAAAACACCACACCTCATACATACCCACTCCCCGTGATAACCTATTTACAAAACATTAGTACTTGATTGGTTTATTCCAGAATCCTGGTCGGCTATTGTTCTTGTGCTCCAAGCTCAGGCAGTCTCTAGGGTGATTCAATCAGAGACGATTCAATACATAACATAAACAAAACCGGGCTCACAGTGAATTAAACTGCAAAAGAACAACAGTCACCGTGATGAGTAAAACCTTAATGTATTTTGCCAGAAGTTATGTTGTTGTTGTTCAGTCGCACAGTCGAGTCTGACTCTTCGCAACCCCATGGACCAGATCACGCCAGGCCTTCCGGTCTTCCGCTGTCCTCTGAAGTTTGCTCAACTTCATGTTCGTTGCATCTATGACACTGTCTAACCATCTCGCCAGAAGTTATACATGTATACAATACATACATTACTTAAACAATTCTACTTTTCAGGTTTTTACCATATATTTGAGGATCTTCCTGAAACTTTCTAACTTTCTGAAATCTTTCTAAGTGAAAATCCTCAATAGTAATAAATTGAACGTCATATATATAGGTTGTCTTCACAATCCAGTTTTCTAATACACTGTGGTGACACTCTATTTGATTATACGCAATCTTCTTGAGAACGAATTCTCACTAACAATAAATTCTGAGAAGTGATACTTGAACATGCCTCAGCTGTATAGCAATCAAAATCTATTCGTAAAGCATCCAGTGACCCGACAGGTAGCCACGGATGTCCTCCTGTTTCAGTTTTCTCTTTTCCAAGAATCACTGTGATTTTTACAACGGATAAAAACAATACTATAAAAACCTGAAATGTAGAATTGTTTAAGTAATGTATATATTTTGCTCCCTCTAAGCTGTGGAGTCTTGTGAGCAAAAATTCTACTTTGTGAGCTCTTGGCATTCAAGTTGTGAGCAAGCGATTTGGCTGCTACATAAATTAGTTTGCTCTGGAGCCATCCCTCCTGAGCTGGGACAAAAATGTGTGAGCTGGAGGCTGAAAAACTGTGAGCTAGCTCACACTAACTCAGCTCAGAGGGAACTGTATACATGTATAACGTTTGGCAAAACACATTAAGGTTTTACTCATCGCGGTGAGTGTTGTTCTTTTGATCCAGTATCAGGCAGCTTCATTTGTGGAGAAGCAACCAACCTAGCAGTTCGAAAGCAAGAAATTGCAAGTAGATAAATAGGTACCACTCCGGTACCACTTTGGTGGGAAGGTAACAGCATTCCGTGCGCCTTGGTGTTTAGTCATGCCGGCCACATGACCACGGAAACGTCTTAAGACAGTGCTGGCTCTTTGGCTTTGAAGCGGAGATGAGCACCGCAACCCTAGAGTTGGATTCGACTGGCTTTCGAGCAAGGGAATCTTTACCTTTACCTTTTTAACTAACAGAGAAGAGTAAAATGAAGACAGACCGACTGTGGAACGGAATGAATGCAGGATGAAACGAATACTGAATGAAGGCTGTAATGTAATGGAGTTGGGTGGGGGCCATAATGCATTGTCATCTGAAGAACGTCCCCCTCGTAGCTGGTTCACCTGCGTCATGCTACCACCTCCCGTGTCGTCCCATCCCTGCGTCTGTGCCAACTGAGTGCCCAGTGGCTTGCGGTCGTGTTTACTGTTTCCCTGCCGCTTCCCTGCTGCTTGTGTCTTCTTATCACTGCCAAGGGCCGTGGGACGCTGTTAGATGATCCCTGCCTTCGGTAAAGGCCAGGTCCAAATTAAGCCTTTGCTGTTGTTTTCCCTCGGAAAAGTGACACACGTTTTGCTGTGTGTCTGTGTCATGACGTCCCACGGAGGATTTGCGTTCTTGCGTCGATCTGGGCCCAGAGGGAGCCTTTGGGTGGCAACCGGGACATCCCGGCCCTAAGCCCAAGGTTGTTCCCTGGATGATGGGCACTGCCCGGAAAGAATACGCATTACAGTGTTATGTCTGAACCAGTCCCAAAGTAGGCACTGGAAAAGTAGCTTAATGCTGTACTGTTACTACGGGCATCTTGCGGCATAAATCTTCCTTCCTCCAACCCACAGTTTGTTGACACATGGGAAAGGGAATGCCCACTCTCTTTTCCTTCCTCCAACCCACAGTTTGTTGACAAATGGGAAAGGGAATGCCTACTCCCTTTCTGCCTCTGATGTGGCCTTTCTCATTTTCAAAGGCATGTCCCCCCCGCCCCGAGTGCCACTGCAAATCACCCCTAGCCCATTCCAGGGTTTGTTCCCACTCTAGCTCCTTTCAGGGACCTAACACAAACCCCACAGGTACAGCCTCCCCTGCACATACAGCATACCAGTGCACATAGATGGAGAGTGGGCGCAAGCCCACTGGTGCCACTTCGGCACGTGACCAATTTTATTTATTTACTAACACATTTTAACCCCATCTTTCCTTGTGGTTCAAGGTGGCTGACGATAAAAGTTTTAAAAACATTCCCAACTAAAACCGTAACAAAATAACAAACCCCAGATCTCTCCCACAGTGCTTACGTGCATTTCACCTGAGTCTGGGTACAGCTCCATACTTATGTACAAACCATGCACATAGGATCCATTCCTGTAATTGGGAACACAATATTTTCAAGTGTCCCTGATCGTGGGGGTGGAGACTAGCGCACAGGCATTGTGCCCATGTTTGGGTGAACACATGTGTGTGTGTGGGGGAAGTACTTGGTTGCGTGTGGGGGCATGACACCTCGCTCGTTCCCACAACCCCTGTGGACGGGATAGCGTACCCCTGCATACATTGTGCGCACAGGGCTTATTGGGGTGGATCCAATTCCAGCCAGTCTTCTTCCAGCCTGAGGCACCGTCCTCCAACAGAAGAGCCCTTAAATTGGAGGAAGGCTCCTAAATTGGAGGATAGCTTCAAATCTTGTTGAGTGGAGTGATAGAATAGGGGTAGGAAATGCCCCATTTTCTCCCTCAGCTGTTGTGTGCTCTTGCAAACACCAGAAACAAGATGGTAGCAGGATCCACCGGAGGTCACCACCCGTACCCTAGGAACTGAAAAGGAGGCAAGAGGAAGAGCTGTAGGTACGGCATCCTGTTTGACTGGGATCTTCACGGGATACTTCCATGCGACACCATCAGGTTTCGCCCCTCAAACAGCTGCAGATTAAAAATGAAGGAATAACAGTGTCATTCTAAGCGGAGTTACACCATTCTAAGCCCACTGGCTTCAAGTGGTCTTAGAAGGGGGTAAGCCTGCTCAGGAAGCCACTGTGAATGACGTCCGTCCCAAAGTAGTCAGTGAGGAAGCAACCCAATCTAGTCAAACACATGATACCAGGAGAGTAGAGTTGCCAGTCTCCCAGCAGGAACGGTGTGTCCTCTGGCCCCGCCTTGTTTCTTGCCACCGCTCCGGGTTGATGACGTGGTCTCACTTCTGGGTTCCTAGAGAGCAGGGCTATTTTGGGGCAGGAACGCACAGGAACGGAGTTCCGGCTGGCTCCCAAGTTGGCCACGCCCAGCAGGAACTCATTAGCATAATAGGCCACCCCCAACAGCAGAAACTCATTAGGATTGGCTACATTAGGGGTGTGGCCTAACATGCAAAGGAGTTCCTCCTACAAAAAGGCCCTGGGTTTTGACAACAAACAAGGTAAACAGAATAAGAAGCAAAAGGTGGGTGTGGCTGGATGACCACACTTCTGGTAACAAGGGGGTGCGGCCTAATGTACTAATGAGCTGTGCTGTCAGGGGTGTGGCCCGATATGCTAATGAGTTCCTGCTGTTGGGTGTGGCCTATTATGCTAATGAGTTCCTGCTGGGCTTTTTCTACAAAAAGAGCCCTGCTATAGAGAGGCTTGATGTCACTTGTGGGTTATTCCTGGAAGTTATGTCATGCTGTTGCTGATGGTTGCCCCCGTGTCCCCACCTCCCCCAATCTTCTGCTGGCTGCTTGGCAACCGTATATGAGAGCCATGAATCGATTTGCACTACCATCTTTTACACTTTAAATTGTAATCCTGCGTGGGTCTCCGTTCGAACTGGGACCACCACTGGGAAAAGAGCCCCCAGTTTGAATTGGGGCTCTGTGTTGCTGTAAGCTAATATTTTGGTTCTATATATTTTGTAAAAAAATGTATATGTAACCCATGCTCTCGGCCCCTCTGGGGTCACGAGGTGGCTCACGGCACTAATATAAAAAGAGGGGAAATATGATAAAAAGACTAAGGATTTTAATTATAAAACAACTGGGAAAATACCACTCTCTGTTTAAAAAAACCTCCTGGGTGAAAAGAGTGGGGAATCCATTTCAAAGATCAGCCTTGAGCTCTTCGAGATTAGCCTTTAGCTACTTAAAGATCACGTTAGATAGTCCTAAGTCCATACATCAAGATTCATTGCATGGAGTATGCTTTAAGCCCACACCTGTTTGTGAGCACCCCTGGCCCTATTTAAGACGGCCGCGGCACTCCATGCACTGCCGCACAGATAGCCCACCATGCCTTATAATTCATAATTGCACTGATAACCCCATTGGTTATCAAATAACAAGGCTCGTAGCAGCTACAGCAACTGCTGACGCTGTCGCGTAATATAAGGAAAGGAAAATATTTCATGTATTTTTAGCTTCTTTTAATGCAATTTGGCAGCTGAAAAACCAGGAAGCCAGCCAGGGCCATGTGACCAGCAAGCTCCCCGCGGACTCCCGCCAACTGTTCTCCTGGCCTCTCCTTCAGGAGGGCATCAACTCTGTTTTGTCTCGTCCCCCCCCCCCCGATTCAGTAGTCATTGCTGAAGTCATAAACGCAGCCGTACACCACTAACACTTCACACACACAGAATGTATAGTTTTCTCTTTGCGGGCCTCTTTCCCGGAGCCTCCAAAGAACCGTTTGGTTCAAGGGAAACAGAATGCTTTAAAGTAAAGTTGCCAGGTCCCCCCTGCCCACCTGTGGGGGTGGGTGGGGGTTGCCAGATCCAGGATGGGAAACTCCTGGATAGCTGAGAGTGGATTCTTGGGAGGAGAGGGACCTCAGCGGTGCACAGGGCCATCAAGTCCACCTTCCAAAGCATGTGTTTTTGCCAGGGGAACTGATCTCTGTATGGAGAGGAGCTCTAATTCCAAGGGATCCCCAGGTCCCACCTGGAGGCTGGCATCCCTACTTTAAAGGGATTTGACCCATGAACTTTTCCAGCTGTGCAAAACACAAAACTCAGTCAAACCCAGGGCTATTTTGGGGCAGGAACGCACAGGAACGGAGTTCCGGCTGGCTCCCGAGTTGACCACACCCGGCAGGAACTCATTAGCATAACAGGCCACACCCAACAGCAGAAACACATTAGGATTGGCTACAGTAGGGGTGTGTGGCCTAACATGCAAAGGAGTCCCTGCTACAAAAAAGGCCCTGGTGGACAACAAACAAGGTAAACAGAATAAGAAGCAAAAGGTGGGTGTGGCTGGATGAGCACACTTCTGGTAACATGGGGGTGTGGCCTAATATGCTAATGAGTTTATGATGTTGGGTGTGGCCTATTATGCTAATGAGTTCCTGCTGGGGTTTTTCTACAAAAAGAGCCCTGGTCAAACCCATAGCCAAGAGTCACTGAAGTCCCAGCAGCAGTCAGCCATTCTGGAACTTTCTGCCATAGTTCACGTGTAGCCGCCAGAGCAGCCACGGCTCATGGCAAAGTAACACCTAGCAAAGCAAAATGTTCACAGTTCACGGGGGTGCCAACCTCCATGTGGGGTCTGGAGGTCTCCCAGAATTATGTCGGATCTCCCGACCACAAGAGTCAATTCTCCTGGAGAAGATGGCAGCTTTGGGGGGGGGGGATGGTCTGGCATCACTTCCCCACTGAGCTCTTGGAGGCTACGCTGTACGGCATCATGTCACGTGTTCCCCACTGAACCTCCACCCCTCCCCACATTCCACCCTCCCAGGCACCGCACCCAAATCTCCAGGAACTCGCCAAGCCAGAGTTGGCAACCTTACTAGACCAGAATCAGATTCCCAGTCCAAGTTTGTTTCCTGGTCATTGTCAAGCCATCGGTCATCCTGGGTAGATGAGAGGTGAGGGGCAGGTCCCAGGGTCTCGGATTCCTGTCAGGGCTGATGCTCGCTCAGACCTCGGAGTCCTCGGGGGGGGCCCTCACCTGGCCCCTGTTCTGCTCCTCCTCGCTCCTATTTCTCGAGTTGACGGGACCGTTCTTTTCTCTCTCTCTCCCCTCCAGTCCCCCAGCCTCGGTCTTCACAGGAGCGCAGGCTCATCCTCCTTGGTCGGCATCTTTATTCCCTCCAGCACCTCTTGTCCTGTTCCTGCCCCTCCCCTCTCAGAGGAGGGTAGCCAAAGGATTGGCTCATTCTTCCTTCCCTTGTTCACACTCCCACCCCTCTTCCTCACTATCGGGCCAGCGTCGCCGAGGGTGTCTGCCGCACCCTCCCAGGTGTCCCCCTTTCACTGCTGGAGAACCCCTTGCTAGCCGGCAAGGGAGTAGACCGGGTCCTCCTGGATAACTGCTTGACTTCTCTCCGGCCTGTTGTCAATGGAAGAGGGGGACCCCCGCCCCCAGCGTGCCCGGCATTGTCACGTCACTTCCTGGTGATGTGCACGTCGGGGTGAAGTTCCCCCCGGGGCCCGATCCGGCAGGGGCGGGGAACGGGCCTCTGGGGTGGGGGTTTCCCCACCCCCCAGGGGGACTTGGCAAGCCTACTCCCCGGGTCCCGGCCCCCTGAGTCAGCTTCGGGCGCGTCCCGTGCACCTGGCAGTGACTGCTAATTCTGACTCCTCCCTCGCCTGATTCTCCTCTGGGACCAAGTTCCTCTCTGGGACCCAGGGAGGGAGCTGCAGGAGGGGCATGTTGCTCCTCCCCTCCTGACAGTCATATGTAAAATATTACAACTATAGCTTCGCCAGACAGTTGTTGTTGCCATTGTTGCCCGCCACTGCTCTGAATGGCAGCAGATGACAAAAAATAGCATCGTCGTATGTAGCATGATGTCACTTCCAGGGAAAACCTGGAAGTGTCATCACATCGCTCGAGAAATCACCAGCAGTTCCTACAGTGATGTGACATCACTTCTAGTTTTTCACTTCTGGCCTGGCAACCTTGGAACTTGTGAATCACTTCCTGCTTTTTGTAACAGGAGTCCTTTTCTTGCCATCACATAAAACAGGAAGGTTGTACTTTCAACTTGTCAGGCAGAAACATTCAGAGCTGATCTCTGGAGTCGTTAGCATTTTTCAGGCTCTTTGACAGACAGAAATTCTCATTAATCCTTCCAGCTATCCTGACAAGTAGGCATGGCTTATTATTAGTGCTGCTATCCTTTAGGTGAATTAAAGCAAAAACCCCAAAAGGATTGTTTTCTACAAACCCAAGTAAGATGGTGAAAATGTTGGGAAAATAATTGTCTTTATGTGGGCCAGCTGCAAAACTATCAGATTAAAATGTCAATAATTTTAAATGTTTTTTAGATGGGCCATATTGTTCTCTGGCGGCAGATTTTCTAAGCGCTCTTGAACATTCAGACAGTATATTTCTTTTGGGTGCCTCAGCCTTCTTTCCTTCCTTCCTTTCTTGCTGGCAGGATTGATCTAGTAGAGCACGGAGCAGTGATTCCTGAACTTTTGGGGGGGGGCCTCTGCTCCCTTGGTTACATAAACTCATCCCCAGTGCCTCCTACTACCCTATAAAAAGCATTATTCAGAATAGCGGTTTGTATGACCCACTAAGGAAGATAATAATAATAGCATTCAAAACAATAACAATTAATTGCACATTTATTTAAAATCCAATTTAAATGTTTTTAAGTTATTCAACAAAATTGACAAAATTGATCCAGTGCCACCAGGTCCTCAAAGTCTGATAGTCGTTTATCAAGAATCTTAGATACTACATTTAGTAACTATGTCACTGTTCGGTAAATTCTTAATGCAATGGATGGGCTTGATGAAGCGATACCAGTTTCCCAGTGTCTGGTTTAAAGTCATTCAGCCAGAGTCTTAAATCACCATGTTTAGTAATCTGGGGTCAATTTCTTTGCCTGGGGAAAAGTTGGATGACCACACTAAAATGTTCCACCAGCTTTGATTTAACACTGTCTGCAGTGCAAGGATAGCAATCAGAAATGTCAATAACAACAGTGTGTATTGACTTGTGCAGGCGATCATCGAGGTTTTTTGCAATCAGATGTTGGCAATGAATGATACAGTGAATAGTAAAGACATTTGGCACTGCTTTGTTCAAGTCAGCAACACACCCACGGTAGTGAACAGTCATTGATAGTGTTCTATCAGTTGCACAAGCAAGTATTGTTAGGTACTGAGAACAGGTACAGGGTACTTGGATTACAAAAGTAAAAGAAGTCATCCTTACTAGCTATAAACTACATGTTGCTTCTCTAAGAACTTAATTTCAGACTCAGAGAGGAAAACTTCAAGGAGAGGGAACAAAGACCAATAAACTGAAACCTTAGGCTCTCTCCCGTGGCTCATCCCCAAACTATTGATTAACCAATTGGAGATTCCCAACACTAGCTAATTATGCATTCTGTCACCTTGCTCTAGCGGGAAATACGTGCAGACAAAACTATTGGATCTCTAAATAGAAATCAGCATGCATAACAAACAGTAAATGCTTTCGTGACAAACAGGGAGAGAACTCGTAAATATCTCAACAAGTATGTTAGTAAGAAGAATTTCCTAGGCTTTGAAGACTCCCCTTCTAATCTGTTCTTAGTTGCCTTGCAGCTTTTGAGCCAAACTTTCATCTTTTATAAAGTGCTCATAACCGAGAAGCAAACGTTCATTGCCTGGCATGATTCACTCTTCCAGCTGTAATGCAATATTTTAATAATTTTAATACTTTTATTTTTTCCCCCTTTCATTTTATTATTGCCATTCTGAATAAAGACAATGTGTTATATTTTCTTTATGAAGGTTTGGCTAATTCCCCCCCCCAAATAGACCCAGTTCCCCCCCAATATTTATGTTTATTTACCATAATTTTTCTCATATCACCAGAGTTTTTATTATTTATACCCTAAATTTCCCCAGTTACTCCAGTTTTTCCCTCTACCCCCTTAATTTTTTCCTTTTAAAAGTTTTTTTCCTTTTCAAAAAAAGTGATTGCAAAATTTAAAACCCTTATATAACCTAGAAATCTTAATGTTGGGTGGGCTGTAACAAAAATAATGCTTATATAGCTAAAAAGCTCACTTCATAATCAACAGGTTCAGTAACCAAGAACACAAGAAAATAACAACCACACTCAATGTCATTATGTTAAGGACTTAACAGCAAAAATTTGAAAAATGACAATGAGATAGGCATGCCAGCCTCCAGGTGGGACCTGGGGATCCGCCAGAATTACACCTCATCCCCATACTACGCAGATCAGTTCCCATGGAGAAAATGGGTACTTTGGAGGGTAGACTCTATGGCATTGTACCCCACTGAGGTCCCTGTCCTCCCCAGACTCAATCCCCAAATCTCCAGGAGTTTCCCAACTTGGATCTGGCAATCACACTGGTGGCTGGGGGAGGGGGGTCTGGCAACCCTACGACAAAAGCACATACGGTGACGACAGTTTCTCAAAACGTGGTATACTGCTCTAACTAGACTCCGTTGGTGTATTTACCAAAAATGCTGATAGTTTCCACCAGGTTTCAGCAGTATGCAGAGGCATGAACCTGGAGTGCCGTTTGCCAGAATGGTGCCATAGCCGGGTCAGTGGTAAATAAGTGAACACTGTGGTTGAAGGGACCGGCCTCCAGGGCCCCCCAATGCCTCCTTGCCCCATAGTGCCCTCCTAGGTAGTCCCACTGACCCCAGGGATGGTACTGACCATTTGGGGACCCACTGGCATAAAGCATCAGTCAGAACCCTCAACTGGATCGTCAGGCCCCATGTGCTGGGTTATGAACCTCTATAGAGCCACCGTGGAGGGGGGCTGATTTTTAGGAAGGAATGACCGCTAGCACACTTGCATAGAGAACAAGAACCTCTGGCTCCTACCTCTCTTTCCATGCATGCTGACAACATAGAGTTGCCAGAACCAGCCTAGGAATCAGCAGGAGATGTCGGGAGGTGGGGACGTGTGGGATGGCCATCAGCGATTGTGTGTCATCATTTCCAGGTTTCCCCTGGAAATGATGTCACACCTATCTAGGAATCACAAGAAACTCTATGGTAAGAAATATAAGAGCATAAAAAGAGCCCCGCTGGATCAGACCAGGGGTCCATCTAGTCCGGCATCCTGTCTCATACAGTGGCCAACCAGTTCCTCTGAAGGGCCAACAACAGGGCAACCTTCCTCTGATGTTTCCTCCTGGCTCAGGGATTCAGAGGCTTAGTGCTTCTGAATCTGGAAGTTCCCCTCAGTCATCATGGCTAGTAGCCACCAATAGACCTATGAATCTATCCAATCCCCTTTTAAAGCTGTTTTATTCCTGTGGCCATCATCACTACATCCCCTGGCAGCGAATCCCACATTTGAATCCCTCTCTGTGGGAAGCAGTATTTCCTTTTGTCCATCTCGAACCTACTGCCCATCAGCTTCACTGGATGCCTTCGAGTTCTAGTGTTTTGGGAGAGGGAGAAAAATGCCTCTTTCTCAACTCTCTCCACCCCGTGCATAATTTTATAAACCTCTCTCATGTCCCCCCTGAATCATATCTTCTCTGAACTGAAAAGTCCCAGTCTCTTCCGCCTTTCCTCGTAGGGAAGGGGCCCCAGCCCCCTAATCATCTGGTTGCCCTCCTCTGCACTTTTTCCAGCTGTGCAGTGTCTTTTTTGAGGTACGGTGACCAGAACTGTACACAGTATTCCAAATGAGGCCACGCCATAGATCTATACAGAGGAATTACAATATCAGCCACTCAGGGCTCTTTTTGTAGCAGGAACTCCTTTGCATATTAGGCGACACACCCCTAATGTAGCCAATCCTCCCAAGAGCGTACAGTAGCCCCTGTAAGAAGAGCTCTGTAAGCTCTTGGAGGATTGGCTACATTAGGGGTGTGTCGCCTATAGGGCTGCCAAATCCCCCCGGGGGGGCGGATTTCCCCCCGCTTTGGAGGCCCGATTTCCGCCGCTGCGGAATCAGGCCCCGGGGGAAACCCCACCCCGGCGTGCACGTCAGCCGCATGTGACATGATGACACCGGGCACGTTGGGAGCGGGGCCACAGCCGTTTGAGGGGAAAACTCTGTGTTTTCCCCTCAAATGGCTGTGGCCCTGCCCCCAGTGTGACCGGCGTCATCACGTCACATCCGGCTGACGTGCATGCGGCGTGCGCGCTTGGGATCACCGTCCGGGAGCCCCCCGCCGCCAGGTAAGAAAGATTTGGCAACCCTAGTCGGCTAGTATGCAAAGGAGTTCCTGCTACAAAAAGAGCCCTGCCGGCCGGTGAAAAGTTGAACCGAGGGCGGGGTTTGCCCACTATGTGTGGGCAAATGGTAAGCCTACTACTGAAGAGTGATAATTAGAACATATATGCAAATACCATGGAAACTCTGGATATCTGCATCTGAACTCCAGAGCATTGCAAAGGATTCTGGGGTAGGTTCTTGATGAAACCTTTCTGCTGCATGGTGGCTCAGAACTGCACTACAGGACAGAAGGCTTGTCCACTGACTTTGCCACCACCACAGCATGACAGTTTTTGAGGTTCAGCCCACGATTGGTGGCTCAGAGCGTAAATTTTGGGAGTGCAAAGTCACGTTCATGCCCTGTGAATGATGTACACGGCCTCAAGCCAAGCTTGCTGGGCCTCACCATGGCCTCCAGGGAAATAAAGGTATGTCCAGCTCTGCTTTGCCAAGGAAGATTATGGGTGGTTGACAAGCAGCCCCTTCGATCTCCTCACTGAGGAACTTTCAACGAGCTTCTGAGGAGCTTAGAGCTGCCAACCTCCAGGGGGTGGCTGGAGATGTCACACTATTACAACTGATCTCCGGGTGGCAGAGATCAGCTCATCTGGAGGAAATGGCTGCCGTGGAGGGTGGACTCTATGGCATTACACCCTACTGAGTCCCTGCCCTCCCCAAATCCCGCCCTCCTCAGGCTCCACCCCCCAGATCTCCAGGTCTTTCCCAACTCAGAGCTGGCAACTCTGGAGGAACCCCATGGTTCCCTGAAACACAGTTTGCAAAGAACTGTGGGATAGTATGTCCTTCAGGCTGCCAACCTCCAGGAGATGGTTGGAGATCTCCTGGGATTACAACTGATCTACCGGCAACAAAGATCAGTTCACTTGGAGGAAATGGCCGCTTTGGATGGTGGACTCTATGGCGTTAGACCCCACTGAAGTCCCTCCCCTCCCCAAACCCCGCCCTCCTCAGGCCCCACCCCCAAATCGCCAGGTATTTCCCAACCTGGAGCTGGGAACCCTACAAGCCATGCAGGGCATTGCTCACATAGATGTCCATTGGATGACTTCTCAGCGACATTACCAAGCCCATCTGCCGCTTTTCTTCCAGACCGGGACATCGTGCCCTCTTTCCAAACAAGACTGCGGCTCCTTTGGCTCAGAAAAAAGACAAACTCAGAAAGACGCCAGTAGATTCCCATCTGTTTCATAAGAAGAAGAACCAAACTGGCCTGAACCAATAGCCGGCCTCCACCCAACTTTAAAAAACAAAACAAAACAGGGGCCCAAATAGACAGATGCTCTGAAACACCAGGGCCGTGGAGTATGATGTCACCATCGCCGAGTTTGGCTTCTTATTGGGACAAAATGGGTTTGGGATTAATTAAGTGCACATGGCAGTGAGATGGTGTGGGGTTGGTTGGGGGGAGCCAAAAACCTATTAAACACTTTAAACTGGGTTTTTTTTCCCCCTTCGGGGGGGAAAAAAACCCTCGTTGAACCTGATCCAGATTCTCATTATTAAAAATATTTGGCCCTGCTTCTTGACTGTAATGAAGAACATTTAGGGAGGGGGGGGGAGAGGCAAGAGTTCCAGTAAGTCTGTACTCTGTCATTTTCCAAGGGTGCAAATGCCGTCGCTGGCTCCTACGTGCAATTCTTTTTCCCACACAACAGAGATAGGGGATGCTAAGCGCGCTGCTGCAGCCAGGAGGTGTGCTGGACCCGACAGCCCTTTCGAACGGGCTTATGAGAAGAAGAAGAAGAGATTGGATTTATACCCCGCCCTTCACTTGGAGTCTCAGAGCGGCTTACAAACTCCTTTCCCTTCCCCTCCCCACAACAGACACCCTGTGAGGTGGGTGGGGCTGAGAGAACTCTGACACAAACTGCTCTTTTTCAAGGACAGCTGTGCCAGAGCTTGTGACTGACCCAAGGTCACATCAGCAGGTGCAAGTGGAGGAGTGGGGACTCAAACCTGGTTCTCCCAGATTAGAGTCCGCACACTTAACCACTACACCAAACTGGCTCTCAGCTAAAGGCTGCTGCAGGCGCTAGTTGGCAATGCTTCACTTGCTGGTCAAACAGCCCACAGGAAAGAGCATCCTCAGGTAATCGTCGTGCCCTCTTCTCTCCGGCCATGCCACCCTTTATAAGGGCAAACTTGATGTTACGGTGACATAGACCCCTGCCTCAGAATATGTGTCATGCTGATGTCCTAAATACCAGGATGGGGGGGTGGGGTGTAAAATGCAGCTTCAGCAACAACACGATAACCTAAGAAGAGCCCTGGAGGGATCAGAGCAGTGGGCGGGTTGCCAGCCTCCAGGTGGGGCCTGGGGATCTCCCGCTTTTACAACTGATCTCCAGCTGAGAGAGATCGGCTCCCCTGGAGAAAAATGGCTGCGTTGAAGGGTGGGCTGTGTGGCATTGGACCCTGCTGAGGCCCCTCCCCAAGCCCCGCCCTCTCCTGGCTCCACCCCCAAAGTCTCCAGGGATTTCCCAACCCAGACCTGGCAACCCTACCAGCATCCTTTCTCACACAGCGGTCAACCAGCATCCCCGGAGGGCCAACGAACGAGGCACAGAGAGACCAACGCCTCCCCCTCCTGTTGCCTCCTGGCACTCGGGTGGAGAGATTTACTGCCTCTGGACGTGGAGGTCCCCTGTGGTCCCCTTGGCTGGCCGCCACCGCTGGACATCTCCGCCATGAATCAATCGAAAACCTCTAGGCTTGCCAGGGGATTGTGACTGTTGAATTACACCCCTTGCTGGGATCCCCACCCCACCCCCCATGCGCGCGGCTTCTTTTATTGAAATATTACGTACCACATTTACTTCATGAAATACACGATAATAATCGTTCACCAAAATCCAACCAAGTAGTCGCAATCAATCCGCACGGATACATGTCCAAGAAAAAGTAAGATCAGTCTGACCTGTGGCTGCCAGACTCCAGTCGGGGCCTGGAGATCTTATGGAATGACAACTGATCTCTGGACTACAGGGACCAGTCCTTCTGGGGGGAAATGGCTGCTTTGGACAGTGGACTCTGCGGCACCATATCCATGCTCCTCCCCAAACACCACCCTCCCCAAGCTCTGTCCCTCCCAAGAGCCAGTTTGGTGTAGTGCTTAGGAGCGTGGACTCTAATCTGGGAGAACTGGGTTTGATTCCCCACTCCTCCACATGCAGCCGCTGGTGTGACCTTGGGTCAGTCACAAGTTCTCTCAGAGCTGTTCCTGAAAGAGCAGTTCTCAAAAGAGCTCTCTCAGCCCCACCTGCCTCACAGGGTGTCTGTTATGGGGAGGGGAAGGGAAAGGAGATTGCAAGCCCTTCTGAGACTCCTTCAGGTAGTTAAGGGCGGGGTATAAATCCAACTCTCCTCCTCCTGGAATTTCCCAACTCAGAGCTGGTCACTCTAGTCTTACCTCAGAACCCATCTACTAAGTTCACACTGACTCCTAAGCACCAAGAAGAGGTCCATATAGACGACCCCACAGAGGTGGTTGCATAGTGTTGGGGCTGCTAGGGAAAAGCCCTGAGCTCAAGTTGTGGCTGATCTTACAGTCTATTCAGCAACAGTGTTCAGGTGTTGTGTAGTTGTCATCCAGGCTGATAGCTGAAGATAAGTAGCAGTGCCTTACATAGGGTTCAAAGAACCCAGTGGGGTTCCTTCTGGTCTCAGGGACTTACTGGGAGGGAAATGGTGGAGGAGAGCATTTTTTTTTCCCTGGTAGTGGGGAGCACTGGCCCTGGAACTTATTGGGAAAGTCGCCAGTGGCTCAGAACCCATCTACTAAGTTCACACTGACTCCTAAGCACCAAGAAGAGGTCCATATAGACGACCCCACAGAGGTGGTTGCATAGTGTTGGGGCTGCTAGGGAAAAGCCCTGAGCTCAAGTTGTGGCTGATCTTACAGTCCATTCCGCAAAAGTGTTCAGGTGTTGTGTAGCTGTCATCCAGGCTGATAGCTGAAGATAAGTACCAGTGCCTTACATAGGGTTCAAAGAACCCAGTGGGGTTCCTTCTGGTCTCAGGGACCCACTGGGAGGGAAATGGTGGAGGAGAGCAGGTTTTTTCCCTGGTAGTGGGGAGGACTGGCCCTGGAACTTACTGGGAAAGTCGCCAGTGGTCTACTGCTGCCTACAGCTGAAAATTTCTAGGCGGGGCCAAGAGTTCTCCCAGAATTACAACTGATCTCCAGACGATAGAGATGATGTGCCCCTGGAGAAAATGGCGGCTGTGGAAGCTGACCTCTGTAGAATCCCATCCAGTTCCT
>NW_015169247.1:96818-115094 GCF_001447785.1 Gekko japonicus | reverse complement strand
CCTGCTGAGCGCTCTCCTCTCCCCAAACTCCACCCTTCCATATATCATCCCCAAACAGGGTTGCCATTCCCAAGTTAGGAACAACAGTCTGGTTTTGGGGCAAAAGTCTATGGTTTGAGGCTGGTTTTGCCATAGAGTTTTGCCCCCAAAACCAGAGCGTCGCCCTCCATGACACCGACGTGCCTACGTCACATCCGGGTGATGTAGGCATGTCATGCAATGTCACTTTCAGTGACACAGGCACACCGCGCAACACTGCTTCATGTCCCCAGAATGTCCCCCACCCCCCCCCCCTGCCGGCTTTTCCGACGGTCCTGTCAACCCTACCCCCAAATTGCCAGGGATTTCCACAATCTAGAGTTGGCGACCTGTCTGCCCTGGTGCCCAAGAGTAAGCAGAGACAAGTGGCAGCACGACAGAGTCCGCTCGGCTTGGACCTGGGCTGTGGAAGGAAAGACAGAGGCTCACCGGCAATGTTCCCTCTAAACCATGGAGTCTTGTGAGCAAAAAGTCTACTTGGTGAGCTACCAACATTAAAGTTGTGAGCGAGCGATTTGGCTACTGCATGAATTTGTTTACTCCGGAGCCGTCTTCTCTGAGCTAAGACAAAAATGTGTGAGCCGGAGGCTAAAATACTGTGAGCTAGCTCACACTAACTCGACTTAGAGGGAACACTGCTCACCACTGTCATTGTCACTGTGCCCTGGGCCTGACATTGCTGCCGGCATTGCAGGGGCCTCTTGGCATTCTCCAGGGCTGTTTTAATCCCCCAGCCTCCTCCTGTTGTGGGGAGAGGGAAGCTTCTGTAATTCCCCTCCTGGTGGTGGTGGAAAATGTTGTCCAGTCGCAGCAGCCCACAGGGTTTTCAAGGCAAGAGAAGAACAGTGATGGTTTGCCATTGCCCGCCTCTGCGCAGCTACCTCAGGATTCATGGTGGCCTACTAACAAGTACTAACAAGGGCCAACGTATGTCTACCCTCCTGCTGTTGCGAGAGATGTCCTAAGGTCTGAGATCAGCTGTGATGGAGCCTTCCTCCTGGGGCATAGTTGGCAGGGGAGACCTTGCCTGCTGCCACAGACCAAGAGCAGGTTGAATCCTGTGCCCCAGTGATGTTTATCAAGAGCACCCCTTTTCCATTTCCTCCTATGTGAACATGTGCCGTATACTCTTTTGGCAGGAGAAAAAGGTGATGCAGGGTACTTCAAGTGCATGACGGGTTGTTGTACAGAGGATGGTGTGGAGTTGTTTTCTGTTGCCCCAGAAGGTCGGACCAGAACCAACCGGTTGAAATGAAATCAGAAGAGTTTTCGGCTAAACATTAGGAAGAACTTCCTGACCCTCAGTGGAACAGGCTTCCACGGAAAGGGGTGGGCTCTCCTTCTCTGGAGGTTTTTAGCAGAGGCGAGATGGCCATCTGACAGCAATGTGGATTCTGTGAACTTGGGCAGATCATGAGAGGGAGGCTGCAGGAAGGGTTGCATCAGTGCTTAGTTCTTGTGGCCCTTTCTTGCACGCCCAGGGAAATGCTGATTGCCACTTTGGGGTCAGGAAGCAATTTTTCTCCAGGCCAGTTTGGCCAGAGATCCTGGAGGGTTTTTTTGCCAACTTCTGGGTGTGGAACAGCGGTCACTGGGGGTGTGGAGGGGGAGGTATTTGTGAATTTTCTGCATTGTGATGGGGGTTGGACTAGATGATCCTGGAGGTCCCTTCCAACTCTATGATTCTTTGATGCTATGTTGCGGTCCTTCTTTGCACACACATTCCCACTCATCATAATGATAGGCGTTCCGCAAGCGTTTCATAATTCCCACAGCAGAAGAGGCAGTTAGAATAGGTTGCGTGTTGAGTAGCTCTGAGCTGTGACCTTCTGTGATCAAGGAGTGGAAAATTCCATGGAGGACGGTTGTACAGGATGTAGGGCCCGGCATTCCAGCAACTCCCAAGCCCAATACTCAGCATTCCAGCAGTAATCACCTCAGGAATGTCAGCCTGGAAGGAATCGATAAGCACAAGCCATGGCTTTTGTGACCAGGGCTGACTCCTTTTCCATTGAGGGTTGCATGGTGTTGCACCTGCTGGGTTTAATGGGGTCCGAGAAGCTTCGGAGGAAGCAATGCGCTTTCTTGGCTTTCCGGGGATGGGCAGAGAGTGGTGAGAGACTGAAAAACTTTACTGTGCACGGACAGTGTAACAATATCCATCTCGAGTGATTCTTCTATTGCTTGTTTTTTTCTAGAATTCAGAATAAGGCGCCCCCTGCCTTACCATATCTAGCCTGGCCACCTGAATTGGTGGATAAAACAAAGAAAGGCCACTTCAAGAGAAGATCCAGTTTGGTGTAGTGGTGAGGAGCACGGACTCTAATCTGGGAGAACTGGATTTGATTCCCCATGCCTCCACTTGCACCTGCTGGTGTGACCTTGGGTCAGTCACAAGTTGTCTCAGAGCTGTTCTCTCAAGAGCTCTCTCGGCTTCACCTACCTCACAGGGTGTCTTTGTGGGGAGGGGAAGGGAAAGGAGATTGTAAGCCGCTCTGAGACTCCTTCAGGTAGTGAAGGGTGGGGTATAAATCCAATGTCGTCGTCGTCGTCGTCATCTTCCTCCTCCTCCTCTTCTTCTTTGTAACACCCTCCCCCTTTTTGTTGTGTATATAAATTGGCCTGATAGAATTGAACTCCTGTGTATCTGCCGAACTGAGCTCTGGTTGCCGAAAGCGGGTAGGGTTGCCAGGGGTCCCCCGATTTGGGGGAAGCCCCACCCCCAACACCCACAGCCACCCATCTCTCTCCCTTTTAAGTGTGTGGAACCCGTGTTTCCTCCCAAGCCGGATCTCCGCAAGCTTGCAGGGAAATGCCAGCTTCGTGCTCTTAAAAGGGAAACGCGGCTGCTCTTAAAGGGGAAACGCCGGCTCCTGCATTTAAAAGGGAAACACAGGCTCCTTTAAGTGCAGGGAACTGCCGTTTCTGGAGATCCAGCGCACGGGCAGGTGGGGGGGTGGCGGATGTCCCCAACATGACATCATCACGTCAGGGATGCCCCGCCCCCTCCAGAAACGCCCCCAAAGTCCCCCGCTGGGGGTGGAAGATGGACTTGGCAACCCTAAAAGCGGGTGTCAGCGCAGATTTCATCAGTCTTTAAGGTGCCACTGGGTGCCTCTTTTATTCTGCCACTCCAGACTAACATGGCTGGTTCCTTCTGGGCTTCATTCCGGTTGCAGAAGTCCCCATTCCATGCACTCTTGGCTCTCCAGCTGGGAGCAGAGAATAATCTTTAAGCCGTGTTGCCAGCTCCAGGTTGGGAAATACCTGGAGATTTGGAGGATGGGGCTTACAGTGGGTGGGGTTTGGGGAGGGGAGGGACTTAAGTGGGATGCGATCATCCTAACAGGCTTTTTGAGCATTTCTGAAACACTGTTCGGGTGTTCCCGGCAGAACACGTCCGAGCCTGCCTGTCCTGATTTTGTTTCTTCCAGGCCCAACACTTCATTTTTTAAACTTTTTTTTTTTTTAACCAGAAAGACTAACCAGAAACAAGCCTGGGAAGCTCTCGGGTAAATGGAAGCACCTTTGGAAGAGAACGCTGTGTGCTTGGAGAGA
This sequence comes from Gekko japonicus, assembly GCF_001447785.1. Classification (NCBI taxonomy): domain Eukaryota; kingdom Metazoa; phylum Chordata; class Lepidosauria; order Squamata; family Gekkonidae; genus Gekko; species Gekko japonicus. The sequence goes on along the minus strand of NW_015169247.1, from coordinate 111,497 downwards.
CTTGGTTAAACGCAGTGACATTTCGGGTTCCCCCGGCTCACTATTTGGCTTTCCATCCCTGGCTTCCATCGGCCGTCATCACCTGCAAAATATTCGGACCGAACAATTCCCCCCATCTCTGCGTCCTCGCTCCCTGCAGCCATGACTCCAAAAACCAGCCCCGAAACTAAGACATTCAGCAATGTCTCGCTGCTGACACAATTTAATCCCAACAAACCAATCTACCAACACACACGCACACACACGCACCATGGTTTCAATGTAATGGAGAATTATTAATGTGCTAGGGTTGCTTGCTCTGGGTTGGGAAATCCCTGGAGATTTGGGGGGGTGGAGCCTGGGGAGGGGAGGGGACCTCAGCAGGGTCTAATGCCACAGAGGCCACCGTCCAAAGCAGCCAATTTCTCCAGGGGAACTGATCTTGGTCATCTGGAGATCAGTTGTAATAGTGGGAAATGTCCATCTGGAGGGTGGCAACGCTATAGGCATGGGCCACAAGCCAGTTGTAAAGAATATGTGCATATAACTATGCTATGTGTCCCCTGTGTTCCATGCTATATTATATCACCAACAATGGAGAACACTGTCTCGTCCCCCTGCCCCCCATTCAAAGTCCCATACTCTTTAGGTAAAGGTAAAGGTTCCCTTGCTTGAAAGTCAGTCGAATCCAACTTTAGGGTTGTGGTGCTCATCTCCGTTTCAAAGCCGAAGAGCCAGCACTGTCCGAAGACGTTTCCGTGGTCATGTGGCCGGCATGACTAAACACCAAGTTGCATGAAATGCTGTTACCTTCCCATGGAAGTGGTACCTATTTATCTACTTGCAATTTCTTGCTTTCGAACTGCTAGGTTGGCAGGAGCTGGAACTAGAGACGGGAGCTCACTCGTCATGCGGCAACTCGGGTCTCGAACTGCTGAACTACTGACTTTCCACAGCCTGCAGTTCAGCATCTTAACCACTTGAGCCACCGCATACTCTTTACTCCTCCCTAAACTTGTTGCTGTCCTTGGGGCAACCAACTGCTCTTTCCAAGAAAGGGTACCCAAATCCTTCCTTACATCCTGAGTCTTACAGGGCTCTTTTTGTAGGTCACTACCATGTTAAATAGGAGCTGCGGTGGCTCAAGTGGTTAAGACACTGAACTGCAGGCTGTGGAAGGTCGGTAGTTCAGCAGTTCGAGACCCAGGTGCCGCATGACGGAGTGAGCTCCCGTCTCTAGTTCCAGCTCCTGCCAACCTAGCATTGATTTACCAGAGGTGGGCGTTTATCTTTCCATTGTTGTAATAGCCTCCAAGAGTCGAGTAGATCAGTTTGAAAGTACATAAGCTTCCTCAAAAATCAATGAACATTTTAATAAAAATGATATGAGCAATAATGTCTTCCCAGAAAAACCAAATGACTGGACATGACCAACGTATGTTTTTTAAAATTATTATTATTTTTTATTTTTATCAAGTAACAATTAACATGTGTTGTTACAATAACATCATGAGTATATTCATAAAGTATGTACAGAGTTATAGCGTGCTAAATGAATCACAATACATTGCTCAGTACAGATCAGAGTATCATTTCAGTATATATGTAATAAACATATCTTGGACTTAAGTGAGAAATTTGGAACTGTTTGGAACTACTGAAGTGGTAAAACAAAAAACATTGTATCAACAAACAATAACTATTTCTGCATAACTGTAGACAATTTTGAAGATTTGAGGAGAAATATTAAAACTAATAAATAGAAGAAGAAGAGAAGAGATTGGATTTATACCCTGCCCTTCACACCCAAAAGTGTCTCAGAGTGGCTTACAAAACTCCTTTCCCTTCCCCTCCCCACAACAGACACCCTGTGAGGTAGGCGGGGCTGAGAGAGCTCTTGACAGAAAATGCTCTTTTTCAAGGACAGCTCTTATCAGAACTACGGCTTGCCCAAGGTCATCCAGCAGATGCAAGTGAAGGAGTGGGGAATCAAACCCGGTTCTCCCAGATTAGAGTCCACACACTTGACCACTACACCAAACTGGCTCTAGGAAACAAGTAGATAAGTGCAAGATTTTATGAAAACAAGGTATCCGTTTACATTGTATATGTTTAAGGGAAGCATCCTGCGAGCTACAAGTTACAACGCCAACAATTAAACAGTTTACTCATTTCTTTCCTAAAGAGTCACTGTGATGCCCAGTGTATCCTAAACATCATTTTTTTTCTGAATAAGTCTCAACTTAAGATCCATGGAGAGAGCAGGTATAAACTTTAAGACCATATATCCTGTTGGTTTGGCAAAATAGGGTGGTTTAACTCCATATTCCATTCATTCCCAAGACTCTGCATGTCATCTCTGCAACCCTAATACAGGGGGAAATGATCCAAATGCACTGAGAAAGGGCTATGGATTTGCATTGTATATTGGGGAACCTGTTAACAGCAGTGTTGTTTGTCTTTTCCAGGGGGCAGCACGGGCACTTCCCCGACAACCTCCAGCACTGGGACTCCCTCGCCCTCTGCATCTTCTCACCTTCTCTCTCCATCATGTTCCCCCCCAGCCTTTCACTTGGCCCCCAACACTTTCAATGTCGGCTGCCGGGAGAGTCAGCTCTGTAACCTGAATATCTCCGACTATCCTCCATGCGCCCGAAGCAACATGGCGACCCTGCAGAGCTACCCGGGGCTGAGCGAGAGTGGATACAACCGGCTCCAAAGCAGCACTGCCTCTGCCACTCAGCCTTCTGAAAACTTCCTGCCTCAGCGGACTCCATCCTTGATCTCAGGAATTTTTTTTTGCAACGGCAAGATGGAAGCCTACGGCGGCCAGCTGGGGTCATTCCCAGCCTCTCAGTTCCAGTATGTCATGCAAGCTGGCAACCCAGCCTCCACCTCTTCTTCCTCCCACATGTTCAGCGGCGGCCACATGCAGCAGAGCTCCTACAACGCCTTTTCCCTCCACAATCCTTACAACTTGTATGGATACAATTTCCCCGCTTCTCCAAGGTTGACGGGAAGCCCCGAGAAACTGCCCGCCACCCAAAGCACTTTACTCTGCTCTTCGCCTTCCAATGGGACTTTTGGAGAGAGGCAGTATCTTTCAACAGGCATGGATCATGGGATGCACGTGATCAGCAGTCCTCCGGGCAACAGCCAACCAATGGCCAACGCCTGCGATAACAGACAGTATGGGGCCGTACCGGGGTCTTCTTCACAAATGCCAGTGCACATGGTTTAACCAGTGCTCGGTGTCGTCCCCGGAGGAGTGAGAACCTCATGGTTGATCTTGGCACCCTCTTCCCCGTTGCTTTTGCAAGTTAAAACAGGACTAGTCTTCGAGCGATGTACGGAAATGCAAGCCATCTATAGCTATAACCCAAAGAACCAGACCGAGAGCTGTGGGCACGACCGCCACCGCTACCTCGCGTGGCTCACTGGCTTCTGTCCCAGTGGATTCTTTTTTTACAGAGAAAATGGCATCATTTGCAATAAACGGGAGGGGGGGAGCCCCTATATAGCATATGCAATAATCATCTGAGCGTGGTGTGAACTGTTCACAGTAGAGGAAGTGCAGTGTGTGCGCAGTTCCTTCTGTGTTTCCCGGATGCGAGCAAGCCATAATGACCTCGGCTTACGAAGCCGCACAGCCCGTGAGAGGCCGTTGTGTTGTCACTAGCGGTTCCCTCTCTTGCCGTCTGCAGTAATGAATTCCAATCCTGTGGCCTTCTCTCGCCCACTGTAGCAACAGAACATTATACCTGAACTGAAATTTCTCTTCCGGGGGGGAGATTTTTACCTTTGAAGAAGAGCTCTTTTGCTCTTCCCCATGAGAACAGTCAATTCCCCCCCCCCCTCACGGAAGTATGTATGAATGAGAGAAAGGGAGGGGTGAGTAACCAGACAAAACTTTCCTTCACCTCTACAGGTGAAATGCTTCTTTAAACCTATTCAGCTATGAAGAGAGTCGTAGGATTCCATTTTGGAAATGCTGCATTAGGGGACAGGGCGTTCAGTTGTACCCTCAGTGCCTTAAAGCCGTTGCTAGGCAAAGTAAAGTTAGCCATGCCAATGGGCCAGCTGTTTTCAGAATATATACAGCCCGTAAGGGAAGAAGTTGCCCAACTGAGTTCATGTCAAGCAGTGGGCAGACAATAAATGTGGTGAGAATGCCTGGCCTGAGGCCAGCCATTTTGCATACCTGCACCAGAGGATGAGGAAAATGGCCGCCATTCACCTCAGGAGCAGCCCTAACTCACCCTGCCAGCCGAGCTAAGACATCACTGCCTTTTAAAATAATAATAATAATTTCCCCTTCTGGCTTTATGTTTCCTTCAAGCCTTCTAAAAGTAAGCAGGCGAGTGACGCTTCTTACAAGCTAAGCAATAAAAAGCCGTGTGAAATTGCGAATGACAAGTAAAGGAATGCAGAAGCTACAGTATAGAGATTTGTTTTGAGGTGTTTGTAGATAAATGTATTTATGTTTCTAGCGTGCGGGGGGAGGGGAACTCAATATTATGAATATTAGAGGGCAATAAATGGGTATGTAAAATATATATTGAAAGAAAATGTATAAAGATTTGCCCTACACAGGGAACTCTGTTTCTAGGTGCCAAGCACAGAACTGATGCAAAATAAACATTTGTCCTTTTCTTGTTTGGTCTGTCAGTAATCCAGGCATCCGGTTGCATGGGATGACTTTACTTGCTATGGGTGAGGGCAGACAACCTATCAAAAGAGAGGAAACAGCAGGTAGGGTTGCCAACCCCCAGGTGGGGCCTGGAGATCTCCCAGAATCACAACCAGTATCCAGAGATAATTTCCCCTGGCTGCTTTGGAGGGCGGACTCTGTTGCCTTACATTTCTCTCCTTCCCCGGACCTCCAGGAATTTCCCAAGCTGGTGTTGGCAACCTTATTCCCCCAGGTGTGAGCCCGGTTTCTTTACACTTCAAAATTCACATGATTGACAGATATTCATATCAGTCGATCAAAGGCTAATGCACCATTCAGTCATTCCCTTCCCCTGTGTTTCAGGACAGCTGCCCAGCTTTTGGAATGATTATCTTTTAGGTTAAAAGGTAAAGGTTCCCTTGCTCGAAAGTCAGTCGAGTCCGACTCCAGGGTTGCGGTGCTCATCTCCGTTTCAAAGCCGAAGAGCCAGCGCTGTCCGAAGACGTTTTCCGTGGTCATGTGGCCGGCATGACTAACCACCAAGGCGCACGGAACGCTGTTACCTTCCCACCGAAGTGGTACCTGTTTATCTACTTGCAATTTCTTGCTTTCAAACTGCTAGGTTGGCTGGAGCTGGAACTAGAGATGGGAGCTCACTCCATCATGCAACACCCGGGTCTCGAACTGCTGAACTACTGACCTTCCGCAGCCTGCAGTTCAGCGTCTTAACCACTTGAGCCACCGCAGCTCCTTTTAGTTATTTTTATCTTTTAATTTAGTTATCTTTTAGGTTACCACGTTGATATTTGTGTGCTTATTTGGCCATCCTACCCCACAATGTCTTAAGAATGGATTCATTTTAAAATACAGAATGAGATCAACAGCCATCAGCCAATAGGTTCCTTTCACGGATGGATCTTCTCCTCAAATCCCAACATGGGGGCAATTAGGGTTGCCAGGTTACTCCTGGCCACCAGAAGGGCACAGGGAGGAGTAGGGTTACCAACTCCAGGTTGAGAAACTCCTGGAAATTGGGGGGTGGAGCTTCAGGAGGACCGGGACCTCCTGGCAATTGGCGAAGGATGGGGGGACTGACCAGGTGCAGGAGGGAGGCCCAGGCTACGTCGCCAGTGATGTGACGACATCATCACCTTGGAATGTCCCAGCGATGCTCTGGCATTTGGACAAGATTCTATGGTAAAAAAATGGCTTCTACCATAGAGTTTTTGCCCAAATACCAGAGCATCACCCAGTCATCTGGTTTCTCTTCAGATCGCATAAATCTTTCGCCCAGTCATCGCTCCAGCTTATTTTGCACCCTAGGCTAGGATCCCTTATGCCCCCCCCCCCGTGCACCCACCAATTTTCAAAAATAAATGCATTTTAGAAAGAATGAAAAACACAAATAATCAAGAAACTCCCAGAGTACGGGGCCGGGTGCAGTTTGGTGCCCCTAAGGGCCATCCCGCTCTAGGCGATCGCCTAGTGAGTGAGCCAGCCCTGCTGACATGATGACCTCACTTCTGGTACATGCTGGAAGTGACATTGCCACGTTGCTGGCAATGTAGCCTGGGCCTCCCTCCTACTCTTGGTATGTCCCCTCCACTGGCCAGCTGATCGGCAGTGGGGGGCAGCAGGGACAGGGGATCCCCCATGTCCAGTGTGGGGCCTAGCAGCCCTAGGCACAATGCCACAGAGTCCACTCTCCAAAGCGGCCATTTTCTCCAGGGGAACTGCAGTCTGGAGATGAGCTGTAATTCCGGAAGATCCCCAGACCGCACCTGGAGGCTGGCACCCCTAGGGAAGATCCGGTGCCATCCCGCTTCTGAAGTTCTTGCTTGGAATGAGAAGGGCACCTTGTGTACAAAGCTCCCTGGGTGTGGGTTGCCCGCGTCCCTGTCTGTGCCGCCATTCGGTACTCCACCTCCTCCTTTTCCCCACAGAAATGCGGACAGAGGACGTTTGCTTAGGACTGTGCCAAATACTCTCCCACTTATTATGATTAAGAATAATAATTACTTGCCAAGCGGGAAGTTTCCCCTTCAACCTCTTGAACTGACTGACTATTCGCCTTTGTTCGTCCTCTTTGCTGACAACCTTCCCCCTCTTTCTTTGCGTGTTCAGAACCACTCTTTTGACACGACCCCTTCTTGCTTCCTTCTGAATTGGCCGCGTGGATGATCCCAGCCAAGCAACACGCAATCATGTTGTGACTAGGATGACCTCATCATGGGACGTGGCCAGTCAGACTGGGAGAGAGTGAAAAAGAGCAACATAAATCAACCCGCGAACGTTTTCACAGCTTTCTGGAAAAACATGTTGGAAAAGGGTGTGTGTGTGTGTGTGTGTGTGTGTGTGGGTCTTTTCCACGATCCCGAAAATGTTCCTAAAATACAGAGAATACTTTTCAACAGTCATCCATTTGCTGTACCCATCCTCCCTCAGTATTAGGGTCTTTTCTCTTTTGCTTTTAAAAATGTTTTTTATATTGGATTTGCACAAATAAACCCATCCGCTCACTTTCACCCGCGCAGCCGTTCGCTGGTTTTCTTTTCGGAGTGAGCTTTCTCACCCATAACACCCTAACACCTGTTTAACAGGATGCCTTTTAAAATGGACATTAAAAAATATCTTCTTGCATCCTCCCCTTCGGTTACACGATAAAGATCCTTGTGTCGCCGTGGCGGCGGCTGCCGAAGCAGCATTTTATAAGATTTCCCTTGCTCAAAAGCCAGGCGAGTCCGACTCTAGGATTGCGGTGCTCATCTCCGTTTCAAAGCCGAAGAGCCAGCGCTGTCCGAAGACGTTTCCGTGGTCATGTGGCCGGCATGACTAAACACCAAGGCGCACGGAACGCTGTTACCTTCCCACCGAAGGGGTACCTATTTATCTACTTGCAAATCCTTGCTTTCGAACTGCTAGGTTGGCAGGAGCTGGAACTAAAGACGGGAGCTCACTCCGTCATGCGGCAACTCGGGTCTCAAACTGCTGAACTACTGACCTTCCACAGCCTGCAGTTCAGCGTCTTAACCCCTTGAGCCACCGCAGCTCCCTAACAACACCCTAACAAGCCCCAAAAGGGTGTCTTTGTCCTAGGCCCAGTTCTCATTGGCTCAGAGCTTTGGACTGATGCTGGGGACCAGTGTTCCCTCTAAGCTGAGTTAGTGTGAGCTAGCTCACAGTTTTTTTAGCCTCCGGCTCGCACATTTTTGTCTCAACTCAGGAAGTATGGCCCCAGAGCAAACTCATTTATGCAGTAGCCAAGTTGCTCGCTCACAGTTTTAATGCCAGTAGCTCACAAAGTAGAATTTTTGCTCACAAGACTCCACAGCTTAGAGGGAACATTGAACTCACATAATCAGAGAGTCTCCCATGATTATTAAAAAAAAAAAAAGCCTACAGAAAGAAAACTAACTTGACAGGGAAAAGGCTAGATTAGGACTCTCATTCGTGACGCTCCTGTTTTAGAGATCAGAGGTCCCTGCCTTTCAGACCCTGGGCCGGCGCCCTAGCCAGGATTTTGTGGCTTGTGGGGCAAAACGTTTTCTGGTGGGGCAGCCATTATTTTTCTGTCTGTGTGAACAGGTAGGGGGGTCTATACTGCCATTCTCCCATCTCTATAGGGGGTCTATTCCGCCATCTTCCCCCACAACACCTTCCCAGGAAGAAAGAGTTCACCCGGAGGAAGGAGCATAGGGAAGGAAGAATCCATCCTGCACTTTGTTTTCCACCCCCACCCCCCGTGCATGCCTTTAACCCAGTTTGGTGTGAGAGCCAGTTTGGTGTGGTGGTTAAGTGAGCGGACTCTAATCTGGGAGAACCGGGTTTGATTCCCCACTCCTCCACTTGCACCTGGCTGGATGACCTTGGGTCAGTCACAAGCTCTGGCACAGCTGTCCTTGAAAAAGAGCAGTTTCTGTCAAGAGCTCTCTCAGCCCCACCCACCTCACAGGGTGTCTGTCGTGGGGAGGGGAAGGGAAAGGAGTTTGTAAGCCGCTCTGAGACTCCAAGTGAAGGGGGGGTATAAATCCAGTCTCTTCTTCTTCTTTAAAGAAATGTTTAAAAATGACTAAAAAAGGTTTTTCTGGAGAAAATCTTGTGGGGCTGTCCCTTTAAGAAAGGGAAGGTGGAGCCCCGAATAGTCCCACCGTACCTACGGGCCAGCCCTGTGCACACCTTTGGAATTCTGACACAGGTTCATGGGCGCAACCTCAAAACACCTGCTGCAGGAGGCAGAGCCGGCCACAAAATGTCGGGGGGTTAGATTAGGCATTCACTCCCACAGTAATTCTTGAGCATTTCAGGCATAAGACCTATTTAACAGGATGCCTTTTAAAACGGACTTTCAAAAATATCTTCTTGCATCCTCCCCTTCGGTTACACAATAAAGATCCTTGTGCTGCTGTGGCGGCGGCTGCCGAAGCAGCATTTTGAAAGATCTGCACATCCGGTCAGATCTCCAGTGGCTGGTCAGAAGCCTCGCTGGACCAAAAGCCCATCTGGCCTCAGATTGGGGACCCGCGTTATAGACTGTCAATACGGCTGCCAGGTCTTACCTGGGTTCCAGTGGGGGGCTCCAGCCTGGCTCCTGGAGTCCTTTGGCGCGTGTGCGAAGCATGCACGCTGTGGAGATGTCACCCAGAAGTGACATCATCATGTTGGGCCCATTGGGTGGGGGACGCTTTAGCATTTGGGTTAAAAACTCGATGGTCACCATAGAGTTTTTACCCACACACTAGAGTGCCCCCTGCACAACGTGCCCGGTTTGATGACATCACCTCCGGGTGACGTCATCATGCTGGGCACATTGGGCATGACAAGGGTCTTTGGGGGTGGGGCTCACCTCCATCAGACTCCTGGCCAGTGGATTGGGGGGGGCAGAAAGTGGAGGAAACCCCGCCCCCATCGGGAGCTGGCAACCCTAACTGTCAACAGTATTTCAACACTTTGTATAAATCTATAGATTTCTATGAGGAGGGGAGGGGTCTTGTATGGAAAAGCACTGTATGAACCCCACCTGCAATTTGGTGGTATAGCCCTGAGTCAGCTTTATCCCCTTACCGAGGCCTGAGATGAATAGTATGGGTCCTTCAGTCAATATCTTGGGGTATTTTCTCATCCTTCTAGAAAAGAAAAGAAAAACAAGAATATACAACGCAACATAAAGGTCCCAGTCACACGCGCAAGATAATGCGCGGGGGAAGCAAGGCTATTTACCCTGGAGGAAATTGACGCGCAGTTGCGCGATCACACAGTTCTTTGAAGCTGCGGGCATAGCCCGCCACTGCGTGATCAGACACAATCGTGGGTGAGTTGGTGGTGGCGGGGTTTTGCTGTTTGTTTTTGATTCGCTTAAACGGAGGATCAATGAATCGCATCTCCACACTGAGGGCTTCCTATGGCAGTATGCGATGATGCACATACTGAGAACGGGGGGGGGGGGACAACGGCACGGAGTCAGGATGGCCTGATCAGACCATCCGGATGCCATGAGAGCGCGCTGGAGCGATCATACAGGGGAATGTCCGTCTGTGGCCCATAGCAACCCGTTTGATACTGGACTTTCCCTGGTATTTTTAAACTCTGCTTGGCCTCACCTACTTTCTAAAAAACATTTGCTGGGCACCTGGAAAGGTGTTGACAGGTGCAATGGTGCCCACGAGCACCATGTCGGGGAACCTTGGACTCCATTATGATGTTATGGGGGGGGGGGATGTGGGCTTTGAGAGCCAGTTTGGTGTAATGGTTAAGTGTGCAGACTCTAATCTGGGAGAACCGGGTTTGATTCCCCACATCTCCACATGGAGCTCCTGGTGTGACCTTGAGTCATTCACAGTTCTTTCAGAGTTGTTCTCTCATGAGCAGTCGTTGAAAGAGCTCTCTCAGCCCCACCTACCTCACAGGGTGTCTGTTGTGGGGAGGGGAAGGGAAAGGAGTTTGTAAGCCACTCTGAGACTCTGAGTGAAGGGTGGGGTATAAATCAAATTTCTTCTTCTTTTGTGTGGGCCAGGAAAAATAAGTGGAAGCCTTAATCGACAGGTAGAAGGGTGTTCTTAAGTGTACAAAGTGAAAGGCGTAGAAGCGTTTGTGGTTTCAGCAGAAGAGAGGCCATAAGACATGACCAAAGAAGTAAAACTGTAAAGGTGTTTGCTGCAGCTAAAATTCAGTAGGGCATAACTGTATAAGCCAATGGCAGTTTCAAGTTTGAGATGGGAGTCTAGGTTTGGGGTTTCTGTGGACTGCTGTTTTAGTCTGCTTCGACATGGAGGCTTTTCTCCATCTTTGCTTCCAAGCTGAAGCATGCTCTATTTGGCCTCCTTCCAAGTATTCCCCGTCCTCAGTATGCCCTTTCCCAAATCTACTTTATGCGAGTCTTTTGGGAAAGAATGAATGCCATGTGTGTTACCAGGCCATGTGGAAGGAATGGCTCACCTTTTCCTGCCCTACAGAGGTACCACATTGACGTCATTTTCCTTCAGCCAGTTTCTGTTTTCCTCAGCCTACCTGCAGAAGGTTTTTTTGAGGGCTTTTTTAAAAAGGCAGTTGCTATACAAAGTGCTATAGCAATTGTGTTTTTTTTTAAGTCTTCCAAAAGCCCTTGAGGAAAAAAATAAAGGACAAGTGGCAGCCATTGTGGGTTAAATGAGAAAAATGTGTAGAAAACTCCCATATGGAAGCTCCATTGCCAGTGCACGTTGACAGCCAGCTTGGTGTGGTGGTTAAGAGCGGCAGGGCTCTTATCTGGAGAACAGGTGTTTGATTTCCCCACTCCTCCACATGCAGCCAGCTGGGTGACCTTGGGTCAGTCACGGCTCTCTCAGAACTCTCTCAGCCCCACCTACCTCACAGGGTGTCTGTTGTGGGGAGAGGAAGGGAGGGTGATTGTAAGCCACTCCGAGACTCCTTAGGGTAGTGAAGGGTGAGGTATAAAACCAACTCTCCTCCTCCTCCTCCTCCTCAGTGGCAATGAAAGTGACACAAAGAATCCTTGCCAAGAGGTACCAGCCCTAAGCTTGACCTGAAGGAGGCTTTGAGCTGGAAGAAATCACCATAAGATGAGGTTTCTTGTAATTCTCCACATGGTGAAGTGATCTAAGGCAAAACAAGCATTTAAAACAAAACACACACACCAACGAGAATCCCAGGTGCCATCAATCAGGCCAGCCTCCAGGAGTAACACAGAATCAAATACAAGATAAATAATCTTTTGAAGAGTGATGATACACATTTTCAGGGCTATTTTTAGGCAGGAACACACAGGAACGGAGTTCCGGCTGGCTCCTGAGTTGGCCACGCCCAGCAGGAACTCATTAGCATAATAGGCCACACCCAATAGCAGAAACTCATTGGGGTTGGCTACATTAGGGGTGTGTGGCCTAACATGCAAAGGAGTTCCTGCTACAACAAAAGCCCTGGGTTTGGACAACAAACAAGGTAAACAGAATAAGAAGGAAAAGGTGGGTGTGGCTGGATGACCACACTTCTGGTAACATGGGGGTGTGGCCTAATGTGCTAATGAGTAGTGCTGTCAGGGTGTGGCCTAATATGCTAATGAGTTTCTGTTGTTGGGTATGGCCTATTATGCTAATGAGTTCCTGCTGGGCTTTTTCTACAAAAAGAGCCCTGCTTCCTTCATTGACATGAATGGAACCTGCTGAAGAAGAAGAGATTGGATTTATACCCCGCCCTTCACTCCCCGAAGGAGTCTCAGAGCGGCTTACAATCTCCTTTCCCTTCCCCTCCCCACAACAGACACCCTGTGAGGTAGGTGGGGCTGAGGGAGCTCCCTCGAGAACTGAGGGGTTTGGCATGGCTTCCATTCATTTCAAGTGAGCTTGTGCAGGAGAATGTCCTCTGTGTGTTGCTACTGAGGCACGGTGGATAGTAATTCACATGGAAAAGTAATCAAGAATAGCAGACAAATCCCAGAAAATGGTTTAAGCAATGGTCTTCAAAAGAAACGTGCCAGCCAAAATCAACAGTGTTGATTAAAGAATGCTAAATATTTAGACGCTGAAGCAGGTGTTGCCATTTACTGGGTTCTGACAGACCTCCCGAAGATGCTGCCCACCCCCTTCCTTTGCTCAGTGAAGTAGCCGAGAAAAATGGGAGGGGAACAACATCAATCAACATCTGGGCAGCACTTCCTGTTTCAGAACAGGATGTGACATCATGATGCTCCAGGAATTTTGAAGTATCTGTTTCATGTCGATTTTTTTAAATCCCTAGAGCATCATGACATCACTTCCTGTTTCAGAGACATCCCAGAAGTCTCTGGCAAGGCTGTGGTGAAGCTGTATTTGTCTAGATCATAACTGATTCTGGTGATACAGTAAATTCGGAACAAGCAAATACAGGAGACTGTAGCTGTAGGATTCCATACCTTATGATTGATAAATCATGAAAAAAACAAGTCAGGTCATCAGAACTGAATGTGATGTTTGGATCCTTTGACTGCCTCCTGTGGCCGGGGGCTGTGTAGGGTTGCCAGATCCCTCCTGGTAACCAGCAGGGCATGGGGGGACTTACCAGGAAAAAGAGAAAGGCCCAGGCAATGCTGCTGGTGTCACACAGGAAGTGACATCATCATGCCAGCGACTTCTGGGCAACACCTTGGTATTAGGAAAAAAAACCCCTCTGTGGTAAAACTGGCTTCTGCCATAGATCCCCCCCCTCGCCAAATACTGGAGCATCACCAGGAAGTAAGTAGCATGATGACATCACTTCCTGTGCAATGTGGGCAGCCAAGGCCTTCCTCGTTGTACTGGTAAGTCCTCCTGCCAGCCATCTGATTGGCAGCTGGGGGGCAGACCCTGGCAGTGGGGGACCCCTGTTTCCACTGGGGGGGGGGTCTGGGAACCCTAGGGCTTTGTCTGAATGAGTCAACTGCGTGTGGATTTGGCCACAAATCCAGAACACACACTGCCTTGACAGGAAGGGACTGACTTAGGGTTGCCAAGGCCATCTTCCACCACCAGCGGGGAACTTTGGGGGTGTTCCTGGAGGGGGCAGGGCATCACCAACGTGATGACATCACGTTGGGGACGTCCGCTGCCCCCCTCCCCCGCCCGCCCGATCTCCAGAAACGCCAGTTTCCTGCACTTAAAGGAGCTGGCGCTTCCCCTTTAAGAGCAAAGAGCCTGCATTTCCCTTTTAAGTGCCGGAGCTAGCATTTCCCTGCAAGCCTGATCTCAAGCGGAGATCGGGCTTGGGAGGAAACGTGGGCTCCATGAACTTAAAGGCAGCCACTCTCTCAAGAGAGAAGAGAGAGGGGTGGCTGTGGGTGTTGGGGGCGGGGAGAACCCCCCCCCCAAAAAAACCTGGGGACCCCTGGCAAACCAGGGGGTTTGGCAACCCTAGACTGACTTCTTATTGCACAGTTCAGCATAATGCCTTTATAGCTTCCTTTATGGTTTACAAGTAAATCACCACGTGATTTACCTTTCTATGCAAACTGGAAATTCAGGGAGGGCAGCCTAGAATATCCCTGAGAAGCCCGTCCCTGCTTTGGCTATCTTTGAATCAGGCCCACTCCGAGCCAGTTTGGCGTCGTGGTTCGGAGCACGGACTCTAATCTGGGAGAACCGGGCTTGATTCCCCACTCCTCCACATGCAGCCGCTGGCGTGACCCTGGGTCAGTCCCAAGTTCTTTCAGAGCTGTTCTCTCAAGGGCAGTCCTCGAGAGAGCTCTCTCTGCCCCACCTACCTCACAGGGTGTCTGCTGTGGGGAGGGGAAGGGAAAGGAGATTGTAAGCCACCTCGAGACTCCTTCAGGTAGTGAAGGGCGGGGTATAAACCCAATCTCTTCTTCTCTTCATTGCAAGCAGGAGGACAGCAAGTGCCCAGGTAGCACTAAAATAGGACAGGTTTTTATTACCTTTTTAATTCCCTTCGGCTTACCAAAGGACCTTCTGGGTAATGTGGCAGGCTCTGCTGAAGGTGTTGACAGCAAAATGCTCCGTTTTGATGAAACTGTCAGTGTCCGAGTAAAGCTTTGGACCTTTAAGCCTTCCTCAGGGGATCCCCCT
>NW_015169247.1:95344-96746 GCF_001447785.1 Gekko japonicus | reverse complement strand
CAAATTCTGAACATTTTGCTACGGGACCAATTCTGTGCATGACGGGAAATGTCCAAGGGGCTCGTTTCAACCGTTCCATGACCTAACAAGATGAAAAGGGCTCCGCGGAGCCTCCTGTATGAGTTGGGAGGCATATTTTTCTCCAAATCGCTGGAGTTCAGTTGAGGTTGGATACCACGCCCAGAAATCCTCCCCGTGCACCCACCTCTAACATCTACCGTTTCCTCACGCTGGCCATTGCCGCAATTGCCCCGCTGGGAGATTCTTTAATTCAGTTTTCTGTTACTATTATTCATTCTCCCCCAGCACTTTAACTGCTAGAATGGAGCGAGATTATTTATGATGTCTAAATATCTTCCTCTAATGCTTCTCCCAGGCTCGGAAAGGAAACGGCAGCCCTGCAGATTTCAGTGAACCAAAAACTTCCTATAACACTCCCTTCACCCCTATCCATCCATTCATCCCCCGGTCTTGGCTTTGCATAACCCTCAACAGTCTCCTCTATATGCAGCCAGAGACATTATCATTATTTTTAAAGCATATCTTCTCATTTTTATAAGCATTTTACAACAGGGATACCCAGTGTGGTAGCCATAGGCACCAGGTGTTGGCAGGCCCCTGGACCTGCCCAGCAGGAGCTTTTGCCTATCAGGGCTTCTGATTGGCCACTGGAGGTTTGATTGGCAGTGTAGACTTTCTAAATTGTTGCTTTGGCAGCAGCTGCCACCACAGCACAAGGATCTCCACTGTGCGGCTGAAGGCAGGCTGGGGCAGCCATTTGGGGCTGCGCCCACCACACTGTGTTGGAACTCGAAAGGTGCTCACAGGCTCAAAAAGGTTGGGGACCTCTGGTTTACAGTATGCCAATACACTTTCACCTTCCAGTGAGAGCCGGTTTGGTGTAGTGGTTAGGTGCGCGGACTCTAATCTGGGAGAACCGGGTTTGATTCCCCACTCCTCCACTTGCACCTGGCTGGAGGACCTTGGGCAAGCCGTAGTTCTGATAAAAGCTGTTCTTGAAAAAGAGCAGTTTCTGTCAAGAGCTCTCTCAGCCCCACCCACCTCACAGGGTGTCTGTTGTGGGAAGGGGAAGGGAAAGGAGTTTGTAAGCTGCTCTGAGACACCTTTTGGTAGTGAAGGGCGGGGTATAAATCCAATCTCTTCTCTTCTTCCTCCACTTGCAGCTGCTGGAGGACCTTGGGCAAGCCATAGTTCTGTCAGAGCTATCCTTGAAAGAGCAGTTTCTGTCAGAGCTCTCTTAGCCCCACCTCCCTCACAGGGTGTCTGTTCTGCGGAAGGGGAGGGGAGGGGGAAGGAGATTGTAAGCTGCTCTGAAACTCCTTCAGGTAGTGAAGGGTGGGGGTATGAATCCAATTTCCTCCTCCTCCTCCTCCTCCTCCTC
>NW_015169247.1:92644-94891 GCF_001447785.1 Gekko japonicus | reverse complement strand
AGAGCAGTTTCTGTCAGAGCTCTCTTAGCCCCACCTCCCTCACAGGGTGTCTGTTCTGCGGAAGGGGAGGGGAGGGGGAAGGAGATTGTAAGCTGCTCTGAAACTCCTTCAGGTAGTGAAGGGTGGGGGTATGAATCCAATTTCCTCCTCCTCCTCCTCCTCCTCCTCTTCTTCTTCTTCTTGTGTTGTGTTCCCTTCCCTGTGGTATGGTCCCTTCATTCTAATCCTAACCATTTGTACTAAACCTTATATTAACCTTAGGTGGTTTATCTGGTGTCATATAAACTGACTGACAAAAGCAATCTGCAACCACACAAGAACGGAAAGGATGACACAGTCAAGGGGAAAGGATGACGCAGTCAATTGCCCTCTCTTGCTGCAGGCCATGGAAAGCCCTGAAATGTTGTTCCTGGGGGTCAGTGGACCCTTAGGAGAAGCTTAGGGGGCAAAGTGAGGGTCTGCTTTGGGAGGGGGAGTCAGTGCTAATTGCCACCTCCTCTAAACATTAGAACCCTTCATCTTGGGAACACACAGCTGGGTAAAGGCCAGTATTTCCTTTGGTTTATTGATATCCCTCCATTCTTCTACGGAACTCAAGAAGGCATGCATAAGGCTCCAATCCAGAGGCTGCTCAAACCCAGACAACCTCAGCTTCAGTTGGATTTTTTGGACTGGTTTCGAATATTGGTTGAAGAGTCCAAATTCATGTATAAGGAAGCTTTCTCTCCCCCCACTTAAAACAATTGTCTGGCAGACGGTTCACAACCAAATTGAGATTAGGAATGCTGCCATTTTCACCACCAGCACATTTGACGGTCAAACCTACCAAACTGATTGGTGGCCATTAGCGTCACTAAGGAATACCTAGACGAACACTGATGGGTAGGATTTTATCCAAACATCACGTTCCTTGACGGGTGAGGTATATCGTGGGCGATACGATTGTCTGTTTAAGCAATTGCCCGCTGAACAGAGCAGTTAAGGGGTAACAGAAATCAATCAGGTTGTTTGAGAATGCACATTGCATAAGAAGCCAATTGTGCTGGACTGCACATTAGTAAGGAATACGACGAAACGGTCAAGCGCCCACCAAGAGACAGACAAACTATTGAACCAATGGCCGAAAAATCAGATCTTTGTTCACAACCAACAAACAGGGCTCCTTTCCGCACTTTGATCTCATCCTTGGTTTTATCAGAGTTCAGCTCGCAACACAATACCTTGCATTTATCCCTGGTTATAACAGCATCCGTTTATTCTGGGACATGTGTGGGGCAAAACCGGGGTGACCTCAGTGTTATGTGGAAACAAAAAATACCCCAAGATAATTACAGTGTAGTGTAGAATGTAAGTTCGGGGACAGAGTTGAACCAGGATTTAAGGCCTAGTGCGGAAAGGACCAGGTCGCAAGCCACACTGACAAGTGTTTGAGCATCCCTAGTTGAGACACTGGAGAAATGCGCTCATTCCATTCTTATAAGGGCTGCAGTTACGAGTGATGCCTTTTTGCTCTTCGGGAACGCGTGAGAGTGGAGGAGAAAGCCGCACAGCTGAGTTGTCTGGATGGGCTGTGCCGAATGCTTTTGTACAGCTGTTACTGTACTCGTTAGCTGTGTAATGTCAATGCCACAGTAGAGCCCATTACATTATTGGCACCATAGCAATGTGTCTCAACCACCTGCTCCCGAGTGTTTCCCATTCGGGCTGCCAACTGGCACACAACGAGGGGGGGGGAAATCCGCTAATTTGTGCTGCTCCAGAAATACAGCAGTTATGAAGTGGCTAGCGATTAGGAAGCATCGAGGAACACATGCCAACCCCCCCCCCCTTTAAACCTCACACGATAAGTCATAATAAGTTAATTCCCCAATTATTTCTCTTTCCGCTGCACGCAAGCATTTACATCAGCACAACTGGACATGTGCGCGCACCCTTGGGTACTTAGACAACTAGCAACAGAAACAGTTGTACCCAAAGTGCAAATTTCAAACAAAAGAGATGTTTGACAGAAAGCATGAGGGCTTCAGGAAAAGCCAAGTCATAAAACAGACTCTTGAGAACCATAAAGTGAAGGCCTGGGAAACAGTTTTGAAGCTATGCTCGCCCCCATTGTGGGCTTTAGTCACTTGTCCCTAAGCCGGCCCCTTTAACGTCTTATTTAAGTCGTCCCTCAAAATGGCTGGCTCTTTTGTAACATGGCCACTGAGTTACCAATACTTTGACCTTATGGAATGTTTGGGAAATAGT
>NW_015169247.1:85881-92608 GCF_001447785.1 Gekko japonicus | reverse complement strand
AGCTGTTCTTGAAAAAGAGCAGTTTCTGTCAAGAGCTCTCTCAGCCCCACCCACCTCACAGGGTGTCTGTTGTGGGGAGGGGAAGGGAAAGGAGTTTGTAAGCTGCTCTGAGACACCTTTTGGTAGTGAAGGGCGGGGTATAAATCCAATCTCTTCTCTTCTTCCTCCACTTGCAGCTGCTGGAGGACCTTGGGCAAGCCATAGTTCTGTCAGAGCTATCCTTGAAAGAGCAGTTTCTGTCAGAGCTCTCTTAGCCCCACCTCCCTCACAGGGTGTCTGTTCTGCGGGAGGGGAGGGGAGGGAGAAGGAGATTGTAAGCTGCTCTGAGACTCCTTCAGGTAGTGAAGGGTGGGGGTATGAATCCAATTTCCTCCTCCTCCTCCTCCTCCTCCTCTTCTTCTTCTTCTTGTGTTGTGTTCCCTTCCCTGTGGTATGGTCCCTTCATTCTAATCCTAACCATTTGTACTAAACCTTATATTAACCTTAGGTGGTTTATCTGGTGTCATATAAACTGACTGACAAAAGCAATCTGCAACCACACAAGAACGGAAAGGATGACACAGTCAAGGGGAAAGGATGACGCAGTCAATTGCCCTCTCTTGCTGCAGGCCATGGAAAGCCCTGAAATGTTGTTCCTGGGGGTCAGTGGACCCTTAGGAGAAGCTTAGGGGGCAAAGTGAGGGTCTGCTATGGGAGGGTTTCGAATATTGGTTGAAGAGTCCAAATTCATGTATAAGGAAGCTTTCTCTCCCCCCTCTTAAACTGAGATTAGGAATGCTGCAATTTTCACCACCAGCACATTTGACGGTCAAACCTACCAAACTGATTGGTGGCCATTAGCGTCACTAAGGAATACCTAGACGAACACTGATGGGTAGGATTTTATCCAAACATCACGTTCCTTGACGGGTGAGGTATATCGTGGGCGATACGATTGTCTGTTTAAGCAATTGCCCGCTGAACAGAGCAGTTAAGGGGTAACAGAAATCAATCAGGTTGTTTGAGAATGCACATTGCATAAGAAGCCAATTGTGCTGGACTGCACATTAGTAAGGAATACGACGAAACGGTCAAGCGCCCACCAAGAGACAGACAAACTATTGAACCAATGGCCGAAAAATCAGATCTTTGTTCACAACCAACAAACAGGGCTCCTTTCCGCACTTTGATCTCATCCTTGGTTTTATCAGAGTTCAGCTCGCAACACAATACCTTGCATTTATCCCTGGTTATAACAGCATCCGTTTATTCTGGGACATGTGTGGGGCAAAACCGGGGTGACCTCAGTGTTATGTGGAAACAAAAAATACCCCAAGATAATTACAGTGTAGTGTAGAATGTAAGTTCGGGGACAGAGTTGAACCAGGATTTAAGGCCTAGTGCGGAAAGGACCAGGTCGCAAGCCGCACTGACAAGTGTTTGAGCATCCCTAGTTGAGACACTGGAGAAATGCGCTCATTCCATTCTTATAAGGGCTGCAGTTACGAGTGATGCCTTTTTGCTCTTCGGGAACGCGTGAGAGTGGAGGAGAAAGCCGCACAGCTGAGTTGTCTGGATGGGCTGTGCCGAGTGCTTTTGTACAGCTGTTACTGTACTCGTTAGCTGTGTAATGTCAATGCCACAGTAGAGCCCATTACATTATTGGCACCATAGCAATGTGTCTCAACCACCTGCTCCCGAGTGTTTCCCATTCGGGCTGCCAACTGGCACACAACGAGGGGGGGGGAAAATCCGCTAATTTGTGCTGCTCCAGAAATACAGCAGTTACGAAGTGGCTAGCGATTAGGAAGCATCGAGGAACACATGCCAACCCCCCCCCCCCTTTAAACCTCACACGATAAGTCATAATAAGTTAATTCCCCAATTATTTCTCTTTCCGCTGCACGCAAGCATTTACATCAGCACAACTGGACATGTGCGCGCACCCTTGGGTACTTAGACAACTAGCAACAGAAACAGTTGTACCCAAAGTGCAAATTTCAAACAAAAGAGATGTTTGACAGAAAGCATGAGGGCTTCAGGAAAAGCCAAGTCATAAAACAGACTCTTGAGAACCATAAAGTGGAGGCCTGGGAAACAGTTTTGAAGCTATGCTAGCCGCCATTGTCGGCTTTAGTCACTTGTCCCTAAGCAGGCCCCTTTAACGTCTTATTTAAGTCAGCCCTCAAAATGGCTGGCTCTTTTGTAACATGGCCACTGAGTTACCAATACTTTGACCTTATGGAATGTTTGGGAAATAGTTAAAAAAAAGGTAAAGGTTCCCTTGCTCGAAAGCCAGTCGAATCCGACTCTAGGGTTGCGGTGCTCATCTCCGTTTCAAAGCCGAAGAGCCAGCGCTGTCCGAAGATGTTTCCGTGGTCATGTGGCCGGCATGACTAAACACCAAGGCGCACGGAACGCTGTTACCTTCCCACCGAAGTGGTACCTATTTATCTACTTGCAATTTCTTGCTTTCGAACTGCTAGGTTGGCAGGAGCTGGAACTAGAGATGGGAGCTCGCTCCATCATGCGGCACCTGGGTCTCGAACTGCTGAACTACTGACCTGGGAAATAGTAGCTTGGTTTAAAAACAAAAATGTAGTAAGAAGCAAAGCCATTTCTATTATTTTGAAATATTGTGAAAAGGAAAAAAAACGTACAGTCTGAGGTGATTTAGAGCTACCAAATCAAAGACAAGACTTTGGGTGCCAGAAGAAGAGAAGAAGAGGAGACTGGATTTATACCCCGCCCTTCACTACCCAAATGTGTCTCAGAGCGGTTTACAAACTTCTATCTCTTCTCCTCCCCACAACAGACACCCTGTGAGGTAGGTGGGGCTGAGAGAGCTCTGACAGAAACTGCTTTTTTTCAAGGACAGCTCTTATCTGAACTACGGCTTGACCAAGGTCATCCAACAGGTGCAACTGGAGGAGTGGGGAATCAAACCCGGTTCTCCCAGATTAGAGTCCACGCACTTAACCACTACACCAAACTGGCTCCTCCTATTTCTATTATTTTGAAATATTATGAAAAGAAAAACGAAATGTACAGTCTGAGGTGATTTAGAGCTACCAGATCAAAGACAAGACTTTGGGTGCCAAACTTTGGCACCCACACCTGTGAAGCCGCCAAGCTGAGCTTTTGCCAAGAAAAAGTCAAGAGTCATAAGAAAACTCTCCTACAACACCCTCACACGCTGGGCTTTGAATGGGCATTGGTGTGATTCTGGAGACTGGAAGCCATAATATTTTCAATAAACAAAAGAACCTGCATCCCAAGTGCCTCAGCATCTTTGTCGTAAGCTCTTGAGTGATATCTTCTTTTCGTCTGCACAGGTCAGGTAATTTTAACCTGGAAATCCGTACGTATTTGTACACGCAAGATCATGTTCAATCCTGCCCGTGTGGCAGGGGCCACAATTACCTTTATTGGCATTGACATTAACAAGAGTAATATACATAAGATAAGGTAAAGAACGAATACCAATCAAAGAGGGGGAAACGTTCTAAGAGAGTCTAAAATCAATGTAAAATAAGTCTCAATTCCATATCTCCTGAATGCAAGTTTTGTATTACAGTACTGCAAGATCATGTTGCCCCACCTGCTTATGTTCTTTCTGCCAAGGGGAGCCAATTTTTGACTAGCATTGATCCAGGCCTAAAAGAGTCACCTTCCCTGCCAGCATAAGCCTTCTGGCATTTTTCATTGGGTTCTTAGCATCTGAGTCACTAGCTGTCCAGTCAGTTGTCAGCTTCAGGCAGAATGCTTGGAGGGGCCACGAGGTCCGAGGGTGGGCGACCCCCTGCCCCAAGCTCCCATTGCCCACCACTGCAGCAGGAGATAATAAAAACCAATGCACTGGAGTTCCAAACACCATGACATCACTTCAGGGGTTTCTCTAAGAATTGCAGTAGCTCTAGGAATTGCCAGAAACTCTATCATTTTACCATAGAGTTTCTGGTGATTCTTAGAGCTACTGCTGTCACAAAGTGACATCATTGTGCTCATGATGCCAGGCCCCTCCCCCCCATCGTGTCCCTGCCCGAACCCATCCTGTCAGTTGCTGGGCTCAGCCTGACAACTGGAACCACATAAGAAAAACGGAGTTACAGATTATCAGTCTTACAACATACGATTAGTATCCAAGAATGACTCCATGCAATGGGAAAAGCAATGGATAAAGACAGTTCAGGAAAACTAGATACTTTCTGCTGAATACTGGATTAAACTCTACAATAAAGTGTAACATATCAGATCTTTAGTGATTATTTTATAAAGCAAGTGTGTAGATCAATGCTTATGCAGAAAATTAGTTGCTATCCCCTGATTTTTATGCTGTGTTTGTATTCTTTCCATCTTAATTAATTAATTTTTACCACAATAATTGTGGGAAAGCCACCGCCATTTAAAGTGTACTGGGTTAAGATAAATCAGGGTCCATTTCTGTAGAGAATTAGCCATCAAGAGACCGTAGGAAACAGAGCAACAGGATAAAACATAGTGCTGTCAAGCAAAAGCTGAAATTTTATTTCAATTTTTGGGAGAAAAATTGTCTTTGATATTTTAAATCTGACTTGTTTTTAATGAGCAGTTAATATAAAATAAACTAAATTCTGGCTGTGATCACACATGCTAAATAATCCGCTTTCAATCCACTTTCAGTGCACTTTCCAGCAGGATTTTACTGTGTGAATTGGCAAAATCCAGTTGGAAAGTGCACTGGAAGTGGATTGGAAGTGGATTATTTAGTGAATGTGATCGCAGCCTCTGTTGTAGGTTTTCTGTCAAAGGCTATTGGGTTATTTGTTTTATAGTGTTTTTAGCAATGCTGCCTTGAACTTTTATTGAAATGGAAAGATTGGGTACAAATTTCTGAAAATACATAATGCCTGACAACTATGATTAAACATCGATTGTTACTTGCTAGATGCTGCCAGATGGTGACTGGTTGTGCAAAATCTTCAGATGCCGGAGTCTGGGAACCAACCATTCACCAGATGTTCACCAAAAATCTGCATATTTGGAAATGATTTGAAAAACTACTCAGTGTCAATATAAGCAAAGCAGACTGTGGAGGAGAAATTGGGAGGGGGGCTCATTTCCTTATTTCAGAACTACATAATACTACTCGTAGACTGCACAGTATTTTTAAAAGTTCAAAGTGTGTCACATATAGAGATGCTGCATATTTCACTACAGATGTATTTTATGTTGAACAATCTGAACACAGACCAAATAAACTTGCATTGGTGGGGTTTTTTTTACAAAACTGCAGATGCATAAAAACACTACTGACCCAAAGAGACCCAAGCATGCAAAAAAAAAAAAAAAGGAATAAGGGGAAAAAACTGCCAAGCAGCCATGAATGGATTGATAAACAGATGAACAGTTCACTGAAAAATTGGCTCTGTATTTAGGACTGGCAAACAGGGCACAGCTTGAACCAGTGGGCATTCAAGTATCACTAGTATATATTATCTTACATCTAATAGTGAAGTGTTGGCCTGTCTGTGGATGCCCCATCTGGGGGACCCCCAGGTTTGCAGAAAAATCTGAAAACTGAGGCGCATGGAGGGGGGTAAATCCCTCAAAACAAAGGAGCATTGTCTGCGCATTTACAGAGAATGCTTCTCTGTTGGAGCCGCTGGTGGAGTGGTGAGTATTGGCAGAGCTTCAATATGCAAGAAAGCAGAGCACCAACCGTTTAAAGAAAGATAAATTGGTTTATTAAAGAAGAACAAACTTTGATAGAACACACAGAGACAGGGGAAGAGGCTTAACTAACTGACTAAGGCCAATCAGGAGACAGGAATGACATAATTTGAAATTGTGGGAAGTCCCTAATTGTGGCATTTCTTCAGCTGTCCCTTATAGGTCTGTTCTTCTGATCTTCTTCAAGGAGGTGCACTATAGACCTTGTATATTCCAACAGTGAGGGGGAGCTGGGGTGGGAGGTGAACTTTCTCTGTAGTCCACGTTTGGTGCAGCACCCTGTCCTCCTACCATTTGGCCCTGGCATGACTCCCTGTCCCTCCCCATTGTAATCGCAGCTACCCCTCTTTATCCCACCCTTCCTCCAGTCTCCCTTCCCTTATATTGACCTCACGACAATGGCAATATCACCCAGCCTGATGAAGGGAGCTTTGACTCTTGGAAACGTATTCCCTGAAACTCTTGTTGGTCTCTAATCTGCTATTGGACTCAAATCTAACTGTCCCAGTATCACCAAGTAGGTGTCATGCAAAATGTAGATCTGAACATGGGTCTCCTCAATCCACACTGGTCTTCATGCCATTGGTCCATCTACTTCAGCATGGTCTGCTCTGATGCAGGTGATCTCTAGAGATTCAGACAGAGACAGATCCTTTCCAACACCTGTTTTCTTAGACCTTCTCGGTTTAAACCTTTATCCTTTGGCACACAAAGCATGATTTCTCTACCATCAGTCCATCAGTGTCATCATTGTCTACTCAGACTGGCAGTGGTTCTCCAGGGTTTTATGTAGAGGATTTTGCCCATGCCATGCTTTGTTTCTGAGCCGTTGGGCCTGGCTAGGGGGGTTCTCAAGGGTTTCCAGGTCCCCCTAAATTTCTGGAGAACCCCTTCCTAAATCCCACATGGCTCTGCCTCCATAAATAGTGACAATGGCCTGTGACGTCACTGGCTCCTCCCTATGATGTCACTGGGCCTTGGTTCTTTTAAGGACCTAGCACAGCCTCTGGCCCAGCCCCAGGCCCCCCCCCCTGGG
>NW_015169247.1:78814-85441 GCF_001447785.1 Gekko japonicus | reverse complement strand
GGGGGTCCCATAAAAAGCATTTCTGTTCAGACAAAAGCTGTCTGGAACGTATGGGCTCATCAGACGCTTTTAAATCCAAAATCTTTTACCTCCTGGCCCTTCTTTGTCGGCAGAAAAGAAAATACGTTGGTTTCAAAGTTGTTCGGCCCATAATTTTCGCTGGGATCGAAATTTCAGAGGGCAGCTGTGTCGGATTTTAGTTCAATGGTACCTTAGAGACCAACAAGATTTCCCAGGTATGATAAGCTTTTGAGAATTAAAGCGCCCTTCGTCAGATCTGACAAAGGAAGCTTCAGCTCTCGAAAGCTTTTACCCCCAAATTCTTCTTGGTCTCTAAATGGCTACTGGACTCAAATCCAGCTCTCTCATCAGAATAGTAGTAACTGAACTATCTGGTGGTGTAAAACAGGTTGCATCCCTGGGTACTTGGAAGAAGGTACAAAGGTGAGAAGGGTCAAGAGCAGTGGTGTCAAACATAAGACCTGGGGGCCGGAATCCGCCCATCCAGGGCTCTTATGTGGCCCGTGAGCAACTGGTGCAAGGGAGGGAGTGCTGGCAGTGAGTGGGTGGAGCCACTCGATTGTCGCTTCGTGTCAGAACCCACAGCCAACAACGAAGTACACGCATTCAGGAACGGTAATACTTTTATTGCAGAACTATAGATGCAGTAACATAGGCACTGTTAAGAATGGCGGCGGCCCCATGGGCATAACAGGATATAGGGTATTCGTACACACACCCCCACAGCACTGGCCAATTAGGCACCCTCCCACGCAGGGGATAAGGCTTAGAGACGGTTAGGTAGTTGACGCTGAGAACTAACACTCTCCCACGGCACCTAGGGAAATCCCAGACACTACAACACCCTCCTGCACATCTGTATAGATAAGCGTTTCGGCGCACAGCAGAGACAGCACAGAAAGGAATGCAGTAGCAATTAACCTGAAAGGAAAGCAATAGCAATTAACCAGACACAGTCCAACCTCTTCAACCTTCATGGCAGCATAGCTGACACTTCAGCACAGCAGAACAACCTCGTCTGTAGCAGTCAAGCATCATGGGAGCATTTGCCCCACGCTGCACTGCTGCCTCTCTCCAGTCCGCCTATGTGGGTTTTCCTCTGCACCCCCTCCCAGCCCAGGGGGCCTTGCAGTGAGGACTTACCAACTTGGAGCTTACCAGCTGCTGTCCTTTATACCGTTTCTGTCTCTGGTACCTGGCATTACATTTTATAGCACACATGGCCCAGCCCGACAAGGTGACATTTATGTCAGTACCGGCCCTTGTAACGAACGAGTTTGACACCCCTGGGCAAGAGGGCTGGCACATATGAGAGTCACTGTGAGATGTTACCCATGAGTGCAATTTCTGGCCAGCCCCTGAATTGAGAACCATGGAGAGGTGAACCGCCCTGGCCTTCCTCTTCCTTTGAGTACCCGGGGAGATCTGATTTCAGTAGTTGATGTATGACCACATATATGGTGGACGGCTTCACAGCTGATAACGCCTTTAATTTAGGGTTTTGTTTTGTTTTTGAAGACCCAAGGAACTGACAAAAGCCCATGTTTGCAGATGGTCTTATTTGCATACGTCTCACCCTTATTTAAAGTAGCACAAATTCTTCTGGAAAGCTGCAAAAGCATTCCTTCTGGAAAGCTACCTTGTTGTTGTTGTTCAGTCGCACAGTCGAGTCCGACTCTTCGCGACCCCATGGACCAGATCACGCCAGGCCTTCCGGTCTTCCGCCGTCCTCTGAAGTTGGCTCAACTTCATGTTCGTTGCATCTATGACACTGTCCAACCATCTCATCCTTTGCCGTCCCCGTCTTCTTTGACCTTCAATCTTTCCCAGCATCAGGGTCTTCTCCAGTGAGTGCTCCCTTCTCACTTGGTGGCCAAAGTATTTGAGCTTCAGTTTCATTATCTGGCCTTCCAGGGAACAGTCAGGGTTGATTTCTTTTAGGATTGACTGATTTGATCTTCTTGCAGTCCAAGGGACTCTCAAGAGTCTTCTCCAGCACCATAGTTCAAAAGAATCTATTCTTCGGCGCTCGGCCTTCCTTATAGTCCAACTCTTGCAGCCATACATGACTACTGGGAATACCATTGCTTTGACCATGCGGACTTTTTTGGCAGGGTGATGTCTCTACTTTTTATCATGCTGTTTAGGTTCGCCATTGCTTTCCTCCCAAGGAGCAGGCATCTTTTAATTTCATGGCTGCTGTCACAGTCTGCGGTGATCTGGGATCCCAGGAACGTGAAGTCTGTCACTACTTCCACGACTTCTCCTTCTATTGGCCAAGGAGTGATGGGGCCGGATGCCATGATCTTAGTTTTTTTGATGTTGAGCTTCAAGCCCACTTTTGCGCTCTCCTCTTTCACTCTGAACAAGAGGCTCTTAAGGTAAACAAACAGTAAAGTGAATTTGCTTCCCTCCCCCAAATTCTCTTCTATGCATTTCATTGTGGAATAGTTACCGGGCAATCTCTAAATTTCCAAATATTCACCAAGTATTTGATCCTGCTATTTAACATCCAATGATATTTTATTGCAATATTTGATCTTCTGTATTTAATTTGCAAAAATGGTATGTCCCCATTGATATTTGGCAGTACTGGGTAGCTGACAGCCGATGGTGTTCAGTATTTGACAGATCAAACAGAAAGAAAGAAACTGCACATTAAAGACTTCTAGAAAATGTAAACAAACTGATGATATGCATAAACATACAGGTATATATGATTTTCATGTGAAAATACAGCACTCCAAGACAGCAATGCAATACCTGACAATGTCCAGCTCAATTTAAATACACATAGGGGATAAACAAATATGAAGACTAGATAATTTGTAGATGAGCTCCCGATATTACTCTTTTCAAAACTGATCTTCTTCAGTTAGTTCTAAACCTTCCCATTAATTGGTTCTGTTTTGCCACATACATCTAAGAAAAAGATAACATGACACATCATGTATGATGGCAACTACATCTTTGAAATTCCAATAGATACAATCCAATAGTATCAAATATCTATGCAGAATTAATACAAAGAACAATTCTGTTGCTCAATTTCTAGAGGCTTCAGAGAAGTGCAGAAGGAAGATGTTTCTAAATAAGGACCTTAAGTTTTTCAGTTTTATTGTTCAAGACCTTTAGTCTAAGAAAGGGGGATGTAAGGTAAAGGTAAATACAAAGAACAATATGAATGATTACCTTGGAGTTAATCAAAAGCATTTAGTTGTAGATGTATGTGGCAAAACAGAACCAATCAATGTATATTTAAATTGAGCTGTACATTATCACATATTGCATATTGTATTGTTATCTTGGATTTTGTATTTTCACATGAAAATCATATATACATGTATATTTCTGCATGTTATCCGTTTACATTTTCTAGATGTCTTTATGGTGCAGTTTCTTTCCTTCTGTTTGTTCTGTGCTGGGCCCTCTCTCCTTGTTTTTGTTTTTCAGTATCTGATAGATGACATGCAATAATTAGTTATTGTAGATTTTCCAGGCTGTATGGCCATGGTTTTGCCAGCAGCTGTGACTGGCATCCTCAGAGGTATAACACAGAAAGATGGTGTCAATGTGAGAAGAAAAATGGTAGACAGGTAATTTATATCTACTCAGGAAGGTGGGGTAGGGCTGAGTCATTATCTTGTAGAAGTTCCCCAGGCTGTGAACATGATAATGGAGGAGCTTTCCTGAGGAGGCTCTTTTGCATATGGATTGGCTGTTGAAATTCTAATCTTATCTGTAGTGCTATGGGAAGATGCAATAATACTTGGTATTTGATTGCATTTATAGCTGAGGTGTCAAGAAGTTTGACGGTTGCCAGTTGACATCTCAGGATGTCTGGGAAAATCTAAACAAGCAATGCAAGGAAGTTTTTAAAAAATCCATTTTCAGATTTTGAAGTACAATTTCCCATTCAAAATTTGAATTTTAATTCTCAGAAATTAGATAGTAAAATCTGAAAATCTGAAAAATGTTGAATATCTGCAAAACGGTGTCAACTTTGTTACCTATCAACCCTGAATTAGACTCCGTTATAAAATTAGGGGTCTCCCACAGAGCCTGAATCATTTGCATATATTCACAAGCGTGGTGCATTTTGCATTTTCAACATGAATATGTTATGGATGAAGCCACAAATACATAATCCAGAATTATCTATGAATATTGATTGTGAGGACTCCAAGGACGCGTATTTGTATTTGCATTTAAGATTTTATTTCAGTAGCTGATGCCTGATGGAAGAATCTCATAGGTGAGATGCATTGTGCAGAATCTCTTAGATGAGATCCAATATATTTAGTACTTTACAGTAGTGGTCATCAGTGTTCCCTCTAAGCTGAGTTAGTGTGAGCCAGCTCACAGTTTTTTAGCCTCCGGCTCACACATTTTTGTCTTCGCTCGGGAAGGAGGGCTCCAGAGCAAACTAACTGATGGAACAGCCCAATCGCTCGCTCACAGCTTTAATGCCCGTAGCTCACAAAGTAGAATTTTTGCTCACAAGACTCCACAGCTTAGAGGGAGCAATGGTGGTCATACATCAGCAGTGGTATATCATAGTGGTTTTCATACTTTTAACTTCCAGGAAGTCCCTCTACATCAGTGTCAACCAAGGAGCCTTTATGGACCTCTTCCATAGGTTTCCTGCCCTCTGTCTGAACCGCATTTTGGGGCTGTTCTATGATGCTCAGTGCACAAAGAGAACAAGGTTGGGTTTCACCATGGTTCACCATGACATCCACTATGATAGGCAACCTAGGTTTGCCAGCCTCCAGGTGTGGCCTGGAGGTCTCCCGCTTTTGCAACTGAACTCCAGGTGACAGAGATCAGCTCCCCTGGAGGAAGCATGAATTACAAATGTATAGCAATAACCATGACATACTGTAAACATTGCCAACAACAGGGGTCATTTCCTGCGGGAGCGCACAGGCGCGGAGCTCCGGTAGTAAGGAGCCCAGGGGGCGGGCACATGCAACAAGCCCCACCCCCTGCTCCCAGCAGCCCTCAGTCAGAGCAAGAAGCAGCCAGGTAAGTTGCAGAGCTCCCCCCCGTCCAAAACAGTCCAGTGGCACCTTTAAGACCAAGTTTTATTCAGGTACAAACTCCCCCTCCTCTGCGAGGACAGATCTGCACGTTCCCCACCACCACCCCAATAGCTAGCAATCCAAAACAGTCCAGTGGCACCTTTAAGACCCAGTTTTATTCAGGTACAAGCTCTCCCTCCTCTGCGAGGAGCGAGGACAGATCGTCACATTCCCCCCCCCCCAATAGCTAGCAATCCAAAACAGTCCAGTGGAGCCTGAGCGGTGGGTTTTGCCTTCCGACACACTTCTGGTGATGTCAGGGGGTGTGGCATATGCAAATAAATTATGCTAATGAGTTATGCTAATAAGCTCCTGCACCTCTTTTTCTACGAAATAACCCCTGGCCAACAATAAGTATGAATCCTATGAAGGAGCACCACTGCAAACCCTGATGACCCATAGATGCAAAGGGATCAGGATAGTCCAATACTCTTCACAGAGTAATGTCAAAAACATGTAACGAAGAAAGTGGCAGCACACAACATCTTCATATCCATTAGTGTGGATTTGATGAATGCGACTATGAGATATGACTAGAGTGTTTGCCAAATGGATTAATATTATACAGGTATTTCAACGCTACCCACTTTGATAAGGATATACACGAAACGAGATATAATATGCATGGTTCGTTGATGTTGATGGCGTTTGAATTGCTTCCAGTAAACGGAATACTGAGAAAAGAGTTTACCCGTCTGTGAAGAACTCTCTTTTTTTGGCACTATACATCACGGTGGTTTGCTTCCTTTCAACTTCCATCCCGTGATCTCTGTCTTTGGTTTGCAGTCTCCAGGTGGTGGTGGGAGATCTCCCGGGATTACAACTGATCTCCAGGCGACAGGGATCAGTTCACCTGAAGGAAATGGCTGCTTTGAAGAAGAGGAGGAAGAGGATTGGATTTACACCCCGCCAGGGGTCTTTTGGTAGAAAAAGCCCAACAGGAACTCATTAGCATAACAGGCCACACCCAACAGCAGAAACGTATTAGCATGTTAGGCCACACGCCTGACAGCACAGCTCATTAGCCTATTAGGTCACACCCCCATGTTACCAGAAGTGTGGTCATCCAGCCACACCCACCTTTTGCTTCTTATTCTGTTTACCTTGTTTGTTGCCAAAACCCAGGGCTTTTTTTGTAGCAGGAACTCCTTTGCATGTTAGGCCACACACCCCTAATGTAGCTGTTGGGTGTGGCTTATAATGCTAATGAGTTCCTGCTGGGCGTGGCCAACTCGGGAGCCAGCCGGTACTCTGTTCCTGTGCGTTCCTGCCCCAAAATAGCCCTGCACCCCGCCCTTCACTCAGAGCCTGATTTCGCACTAGAGCTGCCTCGCTGTTGCGTCACCGTTTGCCCCGGTTCTATTGGTCAATTTCACACCTGAAGCCGCGGGGCTGATTTTGACCCACGGCTTCGCCCGATTTTCTCCACAGTTTCGTTGATCCTCAAAAAAACCAGGATCACGAAACTGTGGGGGAAATCGGGCGAAGCCACGGGTCAAAATCAGCCCTGCGGCTTCGGGTG
>NW_015169247.1:71769-78335 GCF_001447785.1 Gekko japonicus | reverse complement strand
ATCCAAATCAATTCTTCTTCTTCTTCTTCTTCTTCTTCTTCTTCTTCTTCTTCTTCTTCTTCTTCTTCTTCTTCTTCTTCTTCTTCTTCTTCTTCTTCTTCTTCTTCTTCTACTACTAAGGGTGTCTGTTGTGGGGAGGGGAAGGGGAAGGAGTTTGTAAGCCGCTCTGAGACACCTTTGGGTAGTGAAGGGCGGGGTATAAATCCAATCTCTTCTCTTCTTCTTCAAAGGGTGTCTGTTGTGGGGAGGAGAAGGGGAAGGAGTTTGTAAGCCGCTCTGAGACACCTTTGGGTAGTGAAGGGCGGGGTATAAATCCAACTTCTTCTTCTTCTTCAAAGGGTGTCTGTTGTGGGGAGGGGAAGGAGTTTGTAAGCCGCCTCTGAGACTTCTTCGGGTAGTGAAGGGCGGGGTATAAATCCAAGCTCCTCTTCTTCTCTATCATCTACCTCAAGAAATGCTGCCGCCGTCCATCCTCTCCTCCAAAGGGAGAGTGGGTGTCACAAGGTCTCTCACGCCAGCTGCCTCTCCCCGCGAAGCATGCATTCAATTAGAGGACTTTAATTAAAATTCTTCTTCTGTAGCATCCTGTTTCCACTCTCCGCTGTAAATTCAAGATGACATTCGCTGCTTTAACAGGTGGATGAGATTACTCTGAAAGCCACCAGATGAGGGGGAAATGGAAGAGGGCCGGAGGTGCAGCCACAAGAAAGTAGATACTGGATGACGGGCCAAAGGGACTGCAGAGCCGGGACGGGAGTCACATTTTTAAAATAGTCTCCTTAGCCGTAATATGGACTTTGCATCATGCTCCTTTTGTAACAAACACTGAGAGTTTTGAGAAAGGTCACGTTTGTTCCCCATGACTTTGTAGAAAGAAGGGAGGCCCGACTGGACCCCGGGGCAAATGTGACGTGTAGACCGGACTCTGGCAGGGTTGCCAGCCTCCAGGTGGTAACTGGAGATCTCTGCTATTACAACTGATCTCCGGACCACAGATATCAGTTCACCTGAAGAAAATGGCCACTGTGGGAGGTGGACTTATACCCTGTTGAAGTCCCTCCTTCAACAGGCATTATATCCCATGGAAGTCCCTCCTCTCCACCAGCCCTGCCCTCCTCAGTCCCCACTCCCAAAATCTCCAAATTTTCATGAAGCCTCTTTCTAATCGCTCTAATAACTGACCAGTCAACACTCCCCACCATAATTCATATTATGATGCTGGAGAAGACTCTTGAGAGTCCCCTGGACTGCAAGGAGATCAGATCAGTCAATCCTAAAAGAAATCAACCCTGACTGTTCCCTGGAAGGCCAGAGACTGAAGCTGAAGCTCAAATACTTTGGCCACCCAATGAGAAGGGAGCACTCACTGGAGAAGACCCTGATGCTGGGAAAGATTGAAGGTCAAAGAAGACGGGGACAGCAAAGGACGAGATGGTTAGACAGTGTTATCGAGGCAATGAACACAAAGTTGAGCGAACTCTGGAGGACGACGGAGGATAGGAGGGTCTGGCGTGATGTGGTCCATGGGGTTGCAAAGAGTCGGACTCAACTGTGCAACTGAACAAAAAGAAGAAGAAGAAGAAGAAGAAGAAGAAGAAGAAGAAGAAGAAGAAGAAAGAAGAAGAAGAAGAAGAAGAAGAAGAAGAAGAAGAAGAAGAGATTGGATTTATACCCCGCCCTTCACTTGGAGTCTCAGAGCGGCTTACAAACTCCTTTCCCTTCCCCTCCCTACAACAGACACCCTGTGAGGTAGGCGGGGCTGAGAGAGCTCTGACGCTAACTGCTCTTTTTCAAGGACAGCTGTGCCAGAGCTTGTGACTGACCCAAGGTCACATCAGCAGGTGCAAGTGGAGGAGTGGGGAATCAAACCCGATTCTCCCAGATTAGAGTCCGCACACTTAACCACTACACCAAACTGGCTCTCAACAACAACAACAACAACAACAACACTCCCCATAGGGTTGCCAGCTCCAGATCGGAAAATACCTGGAGATTTGGGGGGTGGAGCCTGAGGAGGGTGGGGTTGGGGAGGGGAGGGACTTCAATAGGATCTAATGCCTTAAGAGTTCACCTTCCAAACTGGCCATTTTCTCCAGGCAAACTGATCTTTGTCACCTGGACATGAGATCTGCAGCCACTACCTGGAGGTTGAGTAAACCAAAAAGGGGGGTCCCAGTTACCCATATAGGAAATACACCAAACAAGCAGACACTGATATGAATGACCACGACATTTAGTAAATCTTTTCAATGTAAACATCATATTATATAATAAATGAATCTTTACAATATGACAAGGTGAAGTCCATCATTCTCAAGGAAAAGTCCATCATTCCCAATGAGCACCCGGATAAAAGCTCATTTCGTCCCAATCTTCCTCAGGACTAATCCTATTATGTTGAAAGGTGTCAGCCTCTTGATACAGCTCAATATTATGTTTGGAACAAGCCAGTGTTTAACTTGCTGGCAAAAGCTAGCAAAATAAGAACATAAGAACATAAGAGATGCCAATGTTGGATCAGGCCAAAGGCCCACCCAGTCCAACACTCTGTATCACACAGTGGCCAGAAATACCAGTGCCATCAGGAGGTCCACCAGTGAGGCCAGGACATTAGAAGCCCTCCCACTGTTGACCCCCCCCCAAGTACAATATAGGAGGCTTTTGCACCTACTTAGAGAAGACAAGACTGGCTTGCTCCTAATTCAAACATTTGAAATGGAACCAGAAGATAATTTGAAGAAGGTAAAGAAGTCTTAGACTATCATGGGGTGGCTGGGACATCACTTCTGGGATTTTGCAGGAAGTGACCTCACAATGCATGCAATGCAGTTTTTTTCCCAGGATCTCACCCTCTGAGACCTCCTCCTATTGACAGGTGCCAGGTGAGCAACTGTATGGTCCCACCTTGAAATGGAATGTATGAAGTGGTCCTAAGAGTATGATCTTCAAGCCACTTAGCCTGGAGTGGCTCCACTGCAGAACGGCTTGGAAGTCACTAATATGGCAGGGTTTTAAAAATGTTTTTGTGCGTAAATGATTTTGGCTCAGTGATGTGAGGAATTGCAAGAAACAGAATCGAAGAGAAGAAAAAATTGGGAGGGCATCAGGTTTCAGTAGGAGCTGCAACTCTGTGTTACTGCAGTGTGACATAAATCTTCTAAACCGCTTGCAAATCCCATTGACACTATTTATTTCCTGTCTCTGTGACAGTTCATCAGTAGCTTGGATAGCTGTCCGGGAGGGGGGCAGGTATGGCTGGCTTAGCTCAAAACTAGTTGGCTGGCCAGGTCCAATGCCAGGAGCCCAAATCAAACCTGAGAGGATTCAACTTAGGACTTTCTTTCTGGTATCCAGTGTATTTTTCCCAGATATACATGATAATGTATGTCGGAAATTAGCGGAATTCTGTAAATTTAAGAGAAATTTCCATCAAGCTATTTCAGAATATGCCTGAGCTAGGACATTATTTATTTATTTCCTTTGTACCTCACCTTTCTCACCAATGAGGACTGAAGGCAGCTTACATCTGTAATGTATTCAATAGCTGCCATTGAATGCATGATGTATATGAAACATCTAATTGACTTGCCATGTTGAGTTTCGTCCTGGGCTAGGATCCAAATCCATCCAATCACATTGCTAGCCCAGGAAGCACCTAGCCAATCACTTTACAGCAAGCTCCGTGAGTGGTAATGTCGGTCCTTATATGAACAACCGTATTGGTTGAATTTGTACAGTGGGTGTGGCTACATTAGCCGGGAGAGTTTAAAAGCAGGACAATTGCAATGTAAAAGCTGAAACTGTTCTGTTCTGGCTATCAGATGTTGATCTGTGTTGGAGTTGTGTTCAAGTTGAAGAATAAAGTTGTGTTCTTGCTGAATCACTCTCCGACTTCTTTGTTAAGCAAGCGACTTAACAACATCATTGGCCTCCATTTTGTCCTCACAACAATCCAGTGAGGTAGGCTAGGCTGAGTGAGTGTGACTGGCCCAAGGTCACCCAATGAGGTTCCACGGCACAAGTGACGATTCGAACATGGGCAGGCCCGTAGCCAGGGTTTTGTGGCTTGAGGGGCAATTTTTTTTTTCCTGGTGGGGCTGCCATTAGTTTTCTGTCTGTCTCTAAACATCTGTACTTGAAACTACCAGGTTGTAAGAAGGGCAGCTGCCGGGGGGCTTGCTGTCTTGTCAATTACAGCTCAGCCAAGCCACGCCGATCCAAGGCTGAGCCAAGCCCCGAGGTCGTGGGAAAAGGAAAAGCCGGGGATGGTGGAGGACGGAGTGAGGGCGGAGGAGGCAGCGCCATGGTGGCTTCTCATCAGGGATCTGAGATCATCGGACAAGGATCTCTTTTTATCTTTGGCCTGAGGACATCTGGGATTCTTGGGTCTGTTTGGCCACAGCAAGGTGCAGGAGGGCGCACCTTAAAAAAACCATTTTAAATAGTTTTAAAAATAATTTTTAAAAACATTTTCAAAAGAAAATCATTTTTTTACCCCCCCCCCGAAGGGGAATTTTTAATTTTATTTGCATTTTCTACACACTACACACTACAAATATGGAATGGGGAAAGGAATACTAATGCCCTATCACTATTACTATGGGAAATGGGTCAGGGAGATCTAGATACATATAGTCTACTGGATAGGGGAAGGAAAACTACCATTCTATTCTAAATCTCCTACTGGATATGGGGATAGGGTAAAGACTAATACAAATCACGATCTGAAAAGCTAAAAGAATAGATCTTTTTAACCTATTAGTACAGGTTATACAGAGATTAGTTCGATTATAAAAATATAAAGTTATTAGCTTGGCACAATTACTGCCCTTAGCACTCATGCTTTAGTTTTAGAGTCTTTTCTTCTTAGATTTCTTCATTTTCTGCAGTTCGGGAGCGGCATCTCCTTTCTCCGATTCAGATGATTCTGATGACAAGGAAGTTCGGCTTGTTGAGTCCTGTGAGTAGGACTCCTCCTCTTCTTCTTCTTCCTCCACATCTGGTTTAAAATTCTTTTCCTTCTATTTCTTTTTTACATTAAACATTTGATCCATAAATCTTTCCACTTTTGGAACAGAGTCAATTTTATATTTTTTATCCTGGTAATTAAAACTCAACCCTTCCGGGAATAGCCATCTATACAGTGTTCCCTTTTTTTGCAGGGAGAGAGTAAGCATCCTGTATAGTTTCCTCCGTTTTCTTACTTAAAATGGGATGTCTTTCAAAAATTTTATCTCTTCATTCTTGATTTTTAAGGATTTCCCTATTGTTGACTTAAGCACCAGTTCCCTGGTTGATCATTTCGTGAATTTTAAGTAAGTTTCCCCTGGAAGTTTATTTTTCTTTATAAAATCCGGATAAATCCTGTATGCCACATCCATTTCCTTAATTAAGTCTTCTTGTTTATAATCCATTAGTGGGGCCAAGGCAACCACCAAGAGTTCCTTTAAGTCCTCATTCTTATCCTCAGATATTCCATGGAAACGTAGAACATACATGGATCTTTCCAGCTAGAGCTGTATTAGTTGGGTTTTATCCAAGGAACTCTCCTTCTCTGCTTCATCCACTCTTTTATTAATACTCTCAGTCTGTTTTTCCATCTTTTTCAACGTTTTCTCGGTTGCTGTGGTTCTCTTGTCCATCTGCTTTAATTGTTTTTGCACATTATCTAGTTTGGTGTTGAAAGTAGTCATCTGATCCATTAGAGGGCGCAGTGCATTTGCTAACAACGAAGAGAAGTCTGTAGATGCTTCCTGGTTTTGGGAGGGAGTCGTTGGTATGTTATTTCCGGTCAGCAGTTTTTTCTCCGGCGCCCTCCGTCCTCTCCCAGCCATAATATCAACAAGAAGTAAATTTTCCAAAACAAAGCAAAAGTTGTACATTTTAATTCCGCTTCATATATTTTAGCAGCTTTTGCATTTGCTTCTTATACACTTGGTTTGGCTCAAAGTCTCTTTATTTTCGCTTTAAAACCGTTTTTACAGTTTACTTATGGGGAGGGCCTTGAAATCTCCTCCCCCCCACACTTCAAACTTAGGCGCTTCCAATTACTACCAAGGCTCCATTTGCTTATTTTTCACCTGAGCTTTGCTTAACTCACAGTTTGTAGCCTTGGAGATCTTTTGGAAGTCTTTTTAGAAGTTTGGTCGTGATCGCTTGCTCCGGCAGTCGTCTCTGGGTGCCATGCTGGCTCTGCGGCGACGGTACCTATCGGGGAAGAAGGTGAGCCTCAATTCCTTGGGCGTCCCCTTGGAAGAGGCTCCTGCTCCACTTCGAACAGAGCAACACTGGCTTCACAAGCCCTGTCACAGTGAGAGCATGTACAGTCCATGCGCAGTGTACATTTGACTTTTCTTTCTATGTGCATTGAGTATATCTTGTGCTGCATTCAACACACGTACAACTTAACGTGGGAGGGAAACGGCACATTCATGCAGGGCCTGGGCCCCTGGTTTCATTTGTAAAGTAAATGCGCATGGGCTCCTTCTTGCAAACAGATGTACCAGCATACAACAAGTACCGTGCACAGATGATTATAACATATCATAAATAATTTTATATTTTTT
>NW_015169247.1:46322-71747 GCF_001447785.1 Gekko japonicus | reverse complement strand
AGAGACTTTAAGGAGTCCTCCCTTTTGAAACTTTTATTTAACAGAGGAGGACTATTATTAATTATAAGGTTGTGCAATAGCTTTTGAGATTCTTGGAGATGATATTTACTATTTTTGATATCTCTTATATTGTGAGTTGTGATTAAGATGATTAATTATATATGTAGAAATTATTGTAAAAATATTTTTCAAAAAATATAAAATTATTTTTGATATGTTATCATCATCTGTGCACGGTACTTGTTGTATGTGGGTTTCCCTACTTACCGTGGGTCCTTGTTTGGTTTTACAGACAGATGTATACACATACATACAGGATGTCAGCAACCTCTAGGTGGGATAGGGTTGCCAGGTCCCTCCAAGCAGCTGCGGGGTACACGTACCGGGAGGGGGGGTGGAGTGCCAGAAATTAATGCAACATGCCTATGTGACCCAGAAGTGATGTAGGCACATGGGGGGGGGGAGATCCGGTTTTGGAGCAAAAATCTAAGGTAGAATTAGCTTCTATCATAGGATTTTTGCCGCAAAACCACAGTGTCACCCTCCTACGTTCCTGAGGTGCCTCCATTACTTTCAGGTCACATAGGCAGATTGCGTTAATTTCCAGCTTTCCTCCCTTTTGGGAGGGGTAATTCCCCCTCCAGCCAGTTGGCCAGTGGTGAAGAGGTAGGGGCTGAAAGCAGGAGACCCCCGCCACCACCAGGGGGTCTGGCATCGTTAAGGCGGGATACAAATTACAAGGAGAGAATCACGGGAATGGAATAGAAAAGAACAAAAAAAAACCACGATTGGATTTTATGAGCGTACTATTCTATAACCCTTAAAAGGTATCATACAGTAGATAGGCTCATAAATAACAGATGCATATAGGTTCACAGGATCATTGATAACAGATGCAGAAGTGAAATACAAATTGTACTACACCACTGACTTCAATGAAAATCACTTTAGAGACCTAGAGTCCCGATTCAGTTCAAAAGGATCCGAGTGCAGAAAATTCCAAGACTCCAGTCTTAAAAATTTTAAGTGCTTTGTGCTTCATGCCTGTCGTATCCATAGATACCCAAATTGTAAAAGTGCAATAATCCATCTAACAGAATTTGCCAGCATATATACTTTCCATTTCACAAAGGCTTCTTCGTAGATGGAAAATTATATCTCAAAACTGAGTTCCAGAAAACTGTTATTCTGGTAGCTGTTGCCAATATGGGCTGAAGTGCTGAATTCAGATTGAAGCCCCAAAATCTTGGCATTCCCTTTCCCGGAATCAGGCCCATAGTTACTGTGGGGCCCGCAGGGCTGGCCTCCCTAGCAGTTTTTATGTCTTCCCCCCCTAAACCTGAAACTTTTTTGCAGGGCTCTTTTTGTAGCAGGAACTCCTTTGCATATTAGGCAACACACCCCTAATGTAGCCAATCCTCCAAGAGCTTACAGTAACCCCTGTAAGAAGAGCTCTGTAAACTCTTGAAGGATTGGCTACATTAGGGGTGTGTCGCCTAATATGCAAAGGAGTTCCTGCTATAAAAAGAGCCCTGTTAATTTTGTGTGATAAACCACTAGTATTTATTATTTATTTATTCGTTATTATTTAGAAGTATGAGCGTGGCATGGCAGCTCCGCGCACACATAACAAGGCAGGCCCCCTGAGTAAAACATTGGCCGCCCCGAGCAAAAAGTTGCTAGCTATGGAGCTGCCTGGAAGGGCTGCAATTCCCCCCCCCCCCCCCCGAACCTTGGGAAATGAGGCTGGTCAAGACAGACTTCACTCCATTGCTCCCAGTTCCCCCTGCTCTTGGCACCTTAAGAATTTCAAGACAAATCCACTCAGGAGCAAGACAGGAATATTCGATAAGCACTTTATGGGATACAAAGTGGACTGAAGTCTTTAGGAATTTTCTACGCTTGGATCCTTTTGAACTGAATCGGGACTCCAGCCTAAAACAGACTCTGTGGCCATTGTTTGGCCACTGAAAACGGCACAGGATGGACGTGAGGGATGGCTGAAGCCCCTCAGCTGATTTGGAGGCCTCAACAATTTTTTTAAAGGGGCTGCACTGGCTCAGAGGTTAAGACGCTGAGCTGCAGACTGGAAGGTCGGTAGCTCGGCAGATCGAGACCCGAGTGCCGCGTGACAGAGTGAGCTCCCGTCTCTCGTTCCACCTCCTGCCAACCTAGCCGTTCGAAAGCAAGAAATCTCAAGTAGATAAATAGGTACCGCTCTGGTGGGAAGGTTACAGCGCTCCATGCGCCTCGGCGTCTAGTCATGCTGGCCACATGACCATGGAAATGTCTTTGGACAGTGCTGGTTCTTTGTCTTAGAAACGGAGATGAGCACCGCCCCCTCAGTCATATTCGACTGGCTTTCGGTCAAGGGAAACCTTTACCCTTTACCTTTAACAATTTTTCAGGTGAGTCCTTGTCAGATGTGTAACAGGAGTTCAGTTGGGGAAACATCTGACCCGACTTGAGTTACAAGCAGGGCTATTTTGGGGCAGGAACGCACAGGAATGGAGTTCCGGCTGGCTCCCGAGTTGGCCACGCCCAGCAGGAACTCATTAGCATAATAGGCCACACCCAACAGCAGAAACTCATTAGGATTGGCTACATTAGGGGTGTGTGGCCTAACATGCAAAGGAGTCCCTGCTACAAAAAAAAGCCCTGGGTTTTGACAACAAACAAGGTACACAGAATAAGAAGCAAGAGGTGGGTGTGGCTGGATGGCCACACTTGTGGTAACACGGGGGTGCGGCCTAATATGCTAATGAGCTGTGTTGTCAGGGGTGTGGCCTAATAGGCTAATGTGTTCCTGCTGTTGGGTGTGGTCTATTATGCTGAGTTCCTGCTGGGCTTTTTCTACAAAAAAAGCCCTGGTTACAAGTCTCATGTAATGAGGACCTGATTGGCCATGTAGCACAGGAATAAAATCAGACGAAAGTTGTGCTTTGCGTGCAGAAGAGAAATCTAGCTGTCCAGCATGCATTTATCCGACTGTCCCATCAAGGAGTTCCAGAATAGCATAAATGGCTCCCTGTGTCTTAACTGTTCTTTCCAACACCCTATGAGTTAGGTGAGGCTGAAAGAACATGGCTGGCTGAGGTCACCCCACAAGTGCCATGGCATGTGTTATTTACTGTCTTTGATTTTAATGTTGTATATGCCATTAAAGGTCTATTGAGTGATTGATTGATTGATTGAAGTGCCATGGCAGGTGGGGTCACAGGGTTGCCAATCCCCAGGTGGGGGCTGGAGCTCTGGAATGACATATGGAGCAGAGGTCCATCAGTGGCTATGAGCCACAAGGTATAGATAGGGACTCTGGGGCAAGTGATGCTCTGTCTTCTTGGTGCTTGGGGGAGGGGGGTCAACAGTGGGATGGCTTCTAATGTCCTGGCCCCACTGGTGGACCTCCTGATGGCACTGGTATTTCTGGCCACTGTGTGATACAGAGTGTTGGACTGGATGGGCCTTTGGCCTGATCCAACATTGGCATCTCTTATGTTCTTATGTCTTCAGACTGCAGAGATCAGTTCCTCTGAAGACAATGGCAGCTGGGGAGGTGAACTTTATGAAGTCACATTCACGCAGAGCTCCTCCCCTCCTCAAACCCCGCCCTCCACAGGCCCCATCCCCAAATCTCCAGAAATTTACCAATCCAGAGTTGGCAACCCTAGATCCAAATCCAAGACTTTTACCTTCTACACCACGCTGTAAACGGCAAAAAAGGAAGCACCGAAGTATCTTTGTTTCTTGCCAGAAGGGCTAAAATCAAGAGGTGAGCATTATCTTCCACATCACTCCCTTTTCTTTCCCTTTCAGCAAAATAGATTCACACACACCCCCAGAGGACACTGAAACCTGAGAAACTATTCTAGAAACAGAATCTTGGTTTAAGATTGTAAAACAAAGCCCTAAAAACATCTTTTCTCACTTGGGGAGGCGGCTTATATGCTCCCCAGGGGACCGCTGGGTGTCAAGTGTGGCTGACGGTTTATTAATAAATCTGAATACGAGTGGAATTAATGCATCTGATAGGTTTATGATAAACCGCGTTGTCTCATTTGACCTTCTTAGCGGTAACCAGGTGTTGTAAAGGGATTAACTGGACTCGAACGTTTCTTGAAGCTGGTTCCCAACGCATCTGCCCTCTCCAGAGCTCTGATCGGTCCTCCTCGTCTCCCCGCATCCTTGTTTTTTCCAGAACAAAAAGGGGGATAAAGTGATTTAGGACGAGTAAAGACCCTGGAACAGATGGACCAGCAAGAGATGTGACAAAATGTCAAACGGAATGTGCCTGTGGGCTGGGGATTTGGCCACAAACATAGCGGATGAGTCCCCAGCATGGCATGTCCGTCACAGGCCGGTCGTGCTTTGGTGACAGCTGTGATTTTTATGACCCAGCTTCGATGACAGTTTAAGGGGGGGGGGTCAGTTTGGCTTTTTTTCTGACAGGAATTAGGTTTGTCATCAGATGCTAAAACCTGTCTGATTTATGGCATCGACCAGGTCTGGTTTATCACGTTAACTCCTAGGTATTCTTCCCCCCAGCTCCCTGTCGAAGGAAGGGCGTGAGGCTTAAGACGATGACACCAACGTTCGAGGCCTATTGACTGCGAAAGGGAAGGGAAGGGGCAGGTCACAGAGAATACGACAACTGTGAACACAAAAGCACGTACGGGATATTTCATCTGTATATGGAGAAAAACGTCTAGCAGCCATGCTTCACTGGGTCTAATGGCTGCATTTTGCTTCCTCCAGAACCACTCTTAGGCATTGATTTACAAACGGGCAGGGCGTGGTGTAGAGCTTTCAACAACTGGGAGAACAACCCAGAAATAGATCTATCCTCCGTAGATTTATCCACTAGACTCTGAATTTCCTAGGAAGAGCTGTAAGAATAGGGTCTTCTCGGTTTGGTGCGGTGGTTAGGAGTGCGGACTCTAATGTGGGAGAACCGGGTTTCCCCATGCCTCCACATGCAGCTGCTGGTGTGACCTTGGGTCAGTTACAAGTTGTTTCAGAGCTGTTCTCTCAGGAGTAGTTCTCAAAAGAGCTTTCTCAGCCCCACTTACCTCACAGGATGTCTGTTGTGGGGAGGGGAAGGGAAATGAGATTGTAACTCACTTTGAGACTCCTTTGGGTAGCGAAGGGCGGGGTATAAATCCAATCTCCTCCTCCCCCTCCTCCACCCCTTCGTCTTCTTCTTCTTCTTCTTCGTCATATACATTCCATGAAAACCTGTTGACATTCGTTGGCCCTGTTCACACGGAGCATTTGTCCTGTGGAAAGCACGATAGACGGGTGG
Organism: Gekko japonicus; assembly: GCF_001447785.1. Taxonomy (NCBI): domain Eukaryota; kingdom Metazoa; phylum Chordata; class Lepidosauria; order Squamata; family Gekkonidae; genus Gekko; species Gekko japonicus. The sequence goes on along the minus strand of NW_015169247.1, from coordinate 66,445 downwards.
ATTTTCCGGGTGCTATCACACCGGAACATCTGGGAAGCGTAGCGCACCTGTGGCATACCCGTGGTGTGTCGCCAAATATGCGCATTGAAAAGGTACCTGAAGCAACCTACTGGCAAATGGTTTGCCACGGGCTGCATACAGACTCCCGCAGTGTGATCGCGGTGGCTATTCCCCTGGGTCATCCTCTTAGCTGCGTGCGCCGACGGAGGAAGCGCCAGTGTGCCGCCGTCACATCTGATCACCTAATGGCAGATCAGAATGCGACGGTGCAAATAGCTACGCCTTCCCCCGCGTTTTCCAGCACGTGTGGCCTTTGTTACATAGATCCTTCTTCATGTTATATACATTGCCACAAATGCAGAAGGCTGAAAGAGGGGGAAAGGACTTGATTTATCATAGACTCCTGATAGTGTAATATGGTACTAGAGTTGCCAGGTCGCCCCAAGCCACTGGCGGGGGATGGGAAGTTTGGGTTGCCGGCTCCAGGTTGGGAAACTCCTGGAGATTTGGGGATGGAGTCCGGGAAGGGCACAGCATCCATTTCCTCCAGGGGAACTGATCTCTGTAGCCTGGAGATGAGCTGTGATTCCAGGAGATCCCTAGGCCCCACCGGGAGCCTGGCATCCCTTTGTGTTAGTTACCCTTTTATACACAACCACAACCGTAGATGAAGAGAGTGAACCCGAAGCTGCACTGATCGAACTTCAGGTCTGTAATGTATTCAATAGCTGCCATTGCAATACATGAATCATCTAATTGACTTGCCATGTAAAGCTTCGTCCTGGGCTAGGATCCAAATCCATCCAATCACATTGCTAGCCCAGGAAGAACCAACCAATCACTGGTCAGCAAGCTCCCTGAGCGGGAACGTCCGTGATTGGTCCTTATGTATACAACCTTATTGGTTGATAATTGTATAGTAGGCGTGGCTACATTAGCCGGGAGAGTTTAAAAAGGGAACAGCTTTAATGCAAAAGCTGTTCTGGCTATCAGATGTTGATCCGTGTTGGAGTTGTGTTCGAGTTGTTGAATAAAGCTGAATCTTTGCTGAATCACTCTCCGACTACTTTGTTAAGCGAGCGACTTAACAGGGTCAGCTCTAAGTGTCGTCATGAGTACATTAGGAGCTCTGGGAAGAATGCAGTAGAAGTCTTTGGCTGCCAGAGAAAACTCTTCAGAGACCTGCCCTGAAAAACAGCACAGGTCAAAGGTTAATCAAATATTAGAAAACAGCACGGCTACCGAACTTGGTCTGCTGGATAACTTAAGGCCCCGGCCTACCTATCAGCATATGACAGAGGTTTATATGTCACAAAACATCTCCATTATCTCTTTATATCACATTAGCGATATTATGTGGGCCAATAATGCAGTATCACAAATTATGACATTATGCCAAAGTCTCAGGCATTAGTGGAATGCCGGAAAGGATTAGGTTTCGAGCTGCCTATAAAAGAATGCCCACTATTCTGGAACAAAAGACTGGGATAAGACTGGGGAAACAATCTTATCTCTCCAGTTTTAAAGGAACCTCACTGCTTGTTTGCTTCCAGGAACAATTTAGTGTGCTGGCTATTGTTACCATTAAAGCTGGAGCCAGGATACTTGCAGGACCTTCTGCTCCGACATTTGCCATCAGCAGAAGCCCTCATTTGGGTGCTCTACCTTCAGAGGTCATTACCTGCCACAGACAGGGCCTTTTGTGTGGTAGTGCTTTCCCCCAATAACAGCTAAGCTGGCCCTGAGTTTAGGCACCAGACACTGGCCCAAGGTCACCCAGTGAGCTGCTGTAAGGTTGCCAACTTCGAGCTGGTCAACAAGCACACAAAAATGGAAATACAACGAATGCAGTTATGCAAACAAATAAACAGAATAATCTGTCGCGCTGTACAAATCGCACCAGAGAGTACTGTCTTCTTATACAGTTCTGCTTACAACCAAAATTAATACACGTAACGAATAGTTTTGCCACCATGCATACATGACAACTGCACCAGTTGAATAGTGACCTAATCGTCCTTGAAAGTACAAGTCTCTCTTCAGATTGACCACATCGACTATTAGGTCACTTTCAATTAAAACAGTAGAACAAAAAAAAAAAAGACAAATAAAACAGTAAAATAATCACGATAATGAATAACGCAATATTTTTGTACCGTTTGAGCCAGAGGTCTACCGAGATACATCGTTAGATTCCTCACCCTTTTGCTTTCATAGATTGTAACTTTGTTTTCTGTAGCCACTATCAGTCCAACAATCGCAGCTAATAGTCTTTTCTCGTTTTGTCGGACGATATCGATGCACTCAAACCAGTTGAGTGGCCAAAGATATTCCACAGAGACTGCTTGGTAGTATACATTCAAGGGAAGGAGGGAGAGAATAAAGTGAGTGGGGGAGGGCAGAATTTGGGGAGGGGAAGGGCCTCAGTAGGGAATGTCCTTCCAACACTGCCGTTTTCTCCGGGGGAACTGATCTCTGTAGTCTGGACATCAGTTGTAATTCCAGGAGAATTCCATGCCCCACCTGGAGGCTGGCAGTCTAGGCCATTGAGAAATAGAAACCTGTGAGGCTCCGATCTCTCACCCTGGGATGGCCTATGTTCTGCTGCCTTGCCCCCAGTCTGTTGGGAGGTTCCTGCTGGCCTGTGAATGGGAGGGGGCTGCATCACCTAATTCCTCCCAGCTGCATCTGGCCTTCTTTTCTTTTTCATAATTTTATTTTCAGTTTCAGTCATAAATATGCTTGTGTAATTAAGCATTTGTTTAAATAAAGCATATTTCTGTTTCTTATGCGTGATATGATATATAATATATCTTTACATATTTTCGAGTCTAGTCCACCTTCTTTATCTTCGGCCAGCCATAAATTGTTTTCCATCTTTTCCAAAATATCTCCTCTGATTTATTTTGTAGTCTTATACCTAATTTATCCGTTTCCGCTACTCCTAATATTTTATATTTGAGCTCTTTTAAAGTTGGTATGTCTGCATCTGGCCTTCTATTTATTTTTATTTTGTTTTATTTATTTGGATTTCTATCCCGCCCTCCCCGAAGGCTCAGGGCGTTCTAACTGCCTCGGGTCACCTAACACTGCTTCCTCTCCAGCCATCTCAGTGGAGCCTCCTTTATTTCCACCTGGGGCTCCTCCCTCCCCCAGTCCAACTATCCCCAGCTTACCCCTTCCCATTTGACAGACTGCTTCTGGGCTGCCCCGTGCCACTCTCTGACTCAGCCCTCCAGTTGGGCCCTCAGACCCCACGTTCCTCCCATCCCCATCCCATTCCATCGTGTCTCCTTTGCCTAGCCCACACCCATCTGGGTTGCCATCTGGTCCTCAGGCAGGCGAGGGGAGGGTCTGTCATCCCTCAACGGGAGTCCAGAGGGGAGGCTGTTGGCTGGCCTGGGTGGGAATGAAAGGATCAGTGAGGTCTAGGGCAGCTAGCAGCGAAGCTGAGGGTTTCCCCAGTCTGTGCACAGGAGCCGTGGGATGGGGGGGAAGGTTGCTGGCTGGCCTAGGTGGGAAGGGAATGATCGGGGAGGTCCAGGGGACTGACTTCCTTCCTTCCTTCCTTCCTTCCTTCCTTCCTTCCTTCCTCTCTCCCTATCAATTAAGTTCCTTTCCTTTGCTTCCTCCCCCCCCCCACCCTCCCTCCCCTTTTTTCTTTACCCCCCCTTCCTTTCTTTCAGTCAAACTCTTGAACAAACTTACTTCCAAAAACACTCTCCTGTCAGTGATTTGTTTATTGAGAGATGAAGATGTATCAAGCGGAGACGTTTCGTGTCAGAACTGACCCTGTAGGCACCAGTTCCAATATTATACATAGTTCAAACAGCCCCCCCCCTTACATCCAGTCCAATCACACCAACACATCCAGCCCGCCAAAATCTACTGTGCACCGTTAGCCCTCCCCAGCACCTGCAAGTTTCGTATCTACCAGTGCCTGGTGTCCAAGGTCAAGCACGCATTCTTCCCCAGAGAAGGGAGGCCCCACGTAACATAGTTACAAGCTGGTGTGACTCGTAGCAAAGTAGCCTCCACACCCACACACTCACAGACTCCCCCCTCCCAAGCAGAACATCAAAGGACAATAAGCATATAAGTAAATTAAGAACTCCATGGCAAACGAGACCCGAGTTTGACACTTTCGCATTCTTTCTTTCTATTTCCTTCCCTTTCTTTCTTTCACTGCTGGGGCTTGGCATGTGGCATTGTCTGTGTTCTAGAAGCTGAACAGGCAACTGTGGTGGGAAGTCCCAGGACTATCTGTTTGGTTTTTTTAATTGAAAGAAATGCAACAAGACAGCAAAGATAAAAAACGCATTACAGTCAAACAACAGAATATGGGATGAAAGCAGAAATATAAAATCCAAGAATAGACAAGGAGTAAACAAGATACCCCAACACATTCCACAAATTAACCTTCGCATCTGTCAAAATCAACCCAGAATGAGCATAACTTCAGCCCTCTACATGAACAAAAATGGTGATTGAGCCTGAGAAAGTCATAAAGTGTTCTGTTAGCATCTCTGTATCTTTTGAAACTAGGAGCTGTCCCTTATTGCTGAGTCTACCCTCCGATTGCAGGAACAGAAGAGGTATTTTGTATGTTTGTAAACTGAAATTTAATTAAAAAAAATGTCGGCCAAATCATAGTTTTAAAGCTAGTACCATTTTTGGCTCACGGGGTAAAATTTCTGCTCATGAGACTGTGCACCTTAGAGGGTACATTGGCTTGCAAACTTAGTGCTGTGAAGATCTTAAAGGTGCAAATAGCAAATTCCTTTGCCTTACAAGCACGGGTTTTCTGAGGGTATATGTTCACATGCACCTAAACTGTACGCACACAGAAAAATATGTGGGTTGCCCTTATCATACAAAATGGCAACCATCTTTATTGGGAGAATGGGCAGTGTGCACTCCCATTATGGGTGGATAATACACCAAAATGGACCATCTGAAAAGAGCCAAGGTCTCAATCTTTTGTCATCTTCTATTGTGTTAAAATATTAATGCAGCGTATTTGATCTTAACAATAACATTAACAGTCAAATATGGGGAAAGATCATTGCTTCTTCACCACTGCAAAATACAGCATAGATAATCTTCCTCCACTGAAATTAAGAAATTTCCTGGCTAGTTTCTGATGAAAAAGGCATTAGAATAGTAAGGCTGAATTCTCTTCTGTTCACAGCATAGATAATCTTCCTCCACTGAAATTAAGAAATTTCCTGGCTAGTTTCTGATGAAAAAGGCATTAGAATAGTGAGGCTGAATTCTCTTCTGTTCACAATACAATGTTGTTGGAGAAATTATGTTAAAACAATTGTGTTCTCACTAATAATGCCTCTGTACATTTTTACCAGTATACAACTGAAACAACAACATGTACAATTTTAAAAATACCACTACTGACAACTGCATTCAGATTTTGAAAAAACTGAACTCTGGCCATAGACATCTATTCAATGTTAAATATAATTTGCCCACCCCTTCTTAGTTGCCTTTTCCTTTACACTGAAAAGCCCCAGAATCTTTATCCTTTCCATGTGTACCAATACATTTCAATATATTTTTCTTTATTTAAAAGGAAATGTCTATTGGTACATGTAAGTTTCCTCAATGGGGTAAAGGGAATGTTCACACTGTTGGTCACAGAAAATTGGTCGGGTCAAAGGGAATAAACGGTCGTTTGACAGACCAGCCTCAATGAAGTCAGGTTTCATAGGCTCTCGGTTTAAACCTGAAGGTAAATGTGATGTATAATTTAGTACTGAATGTTGAAAAGTTGACAGGACCCAAGATCAGTGTACCATGTAGTCAACTCTTCAAGGTAGACCTGGTGGATCAGAGAATAGCCTGGTTGGCGGAGCTGGAAAATGTGATGGTATTGGGGACTAATAGGAAATATTCTCACGTCAAGCAGACATAGGACCTGATAGCAAACCCTCAACCTAAGAGTTGCTGGTTCCTCCCTCTAGAGACCTTGAGAAGGAAATGAAAATTCCGAGTTTCAAGTCAGTATGTGAGATCTGGCAACCCTGTGTGACATATGGTGTGTGTGTGTGTGAAGATATTCACTAAATCAACCTTTCAAGCAAACTCACCCATTCCCACAAAAATTATAATTAGCGTAACGGTCAAATCCAGCCCCTCAGTTGTCCTGTATGAAAAGTCTGTTTCGCCTCACCTCCCATGCGTCTAGGGAATCTCTGTCTTTACCAGTGCTAAATGTTCATCTTTTTAGTCACCCATGTCATGTGGCAATGTGGAAATTTCTGTGAGTCCCACGTATCTCTCTAAAGATGCATGCAATGTTCACACCGTTGGTCACAGAAAATGGGTCGGGTCAAAGGGAATCAATGGCCGTTTGACAGATCAGCCTCAGCGAAGTCAGGTTTCATAGGCTCTCGGCTTAAACCTGAAGGCAAATGTGAGGTATAATTTAGTGTGGGAGTCGGAAAGTGTTCAGGAGGGAGCCTAACTGCTCTGTTCTGCATGTCAAATTAACAACCCAACAGTGAGCTCTCCCTGCTAAATGTTCACCGTTTGGCGAGAGGCCATACCGCAAAGCGCCCAGTACAAAAATGAAAACTTGTTATTCTAAGGCTGCCCTGTGAATACACATTCTGTCAGAACTGGAAGGAAATATCTGGGGTAGGCAGGCTGAGAAAACAAGCAAGGTGTTGGGTGTCAGATTTGATTTAAATGGGCCACGGCTCAGCACAGTGGCACTAGAACACAGCTGTACAAGAGAGGCCTCAAATCCCCAGCTAAGGCAGAAGGGGGGGGAAGAGCACCGGACGGGCTTTTTACATGACTCTCAGAAGCAGTCCAGGGCTCTTTTTGTAGAAAAAAGCCCAGCAGGAACTCATTAGCATAATAGGCCACACCCAACAGCAGGAACCCATTAGCATATTAGGCCACACCCCTGACAGCACAGCTCATTAGCACATTAGGCCGCACCCCCATGTTACTAGAAGTGTGGTTATCCAGCTACACCCACCTTTTGCTTGTTATTCTGTTTACCTTGTTTGTTGTCAAAACCCAGGGCTTTTTTGTAGCAGGAACTCCTTTGCATGTTAGGCCACACACCCCTAAAGTAGCCAATCCTAATGAGTTTCTGCTGTTGGGTGTGGCCTATTATGCTAATGAGTTCCTGCTGGGCGTGACCAACTCGGGAGCCAGACGGAACTCCGTTCCTGTGCGTTCCTGGCCAAAAATAGCCCTGGGAAGCACCATCTCCCCAAATCATCCCAAGACTGTAGTAGAAGTAGTAGTAATAGTGGCAACTTAAAATATTTCTTATGCTGCCTTTCTACCTGATCAGGGTCCACAAGGCAGCAAACAGTTCTTATTAGGGATGCTGCAAATTTTGTTGCTAGCATGCTCGGCTGCCAAACTTACTGTGTTCAAAGGTGAGCCTGTCACATGGTCTGCTCCGTTGAAGCCTAGCAGCTGCGAATGCCTGCTGAAACACTTTGCATTTAGATTTTCCCAAAACTGCACATGCGCAAGAGCACGGCCAATCCAAACTGACTGGCAGCCATTAGCATCAGTTCACGATATTCAGACAATCACTAAACGATAGGATTTTATTGAGACACGGCATTTATTGATGATTGGTTTATATGATTTGTTTTTAATTTACATTTTCATTTATGTTATTTATAGTCCACCTTTATCACAGGGATTCAAGACAGATTACACAGTCAGTGCAATCGATGAAGTGGGACCTTCCGTCACCAGCAAATAAGGATTTTAGCAGTCTGGAACCACCAGAAAGAAGTATTCACATGTTACATTAAGCAGTACAAAAATTAAATAAATAGGATCCTACTTACAATAAGCTATACACAGCAGCATAGACTAGAGATGGGCACGAACCAAATTATGAACCGAAATTCATCATGAACTGGACCCAGGTCATGGTTTGTGAACCTCAGTTCATGCCATCCTGCCCCCATGAACCTCCCACAAACCTCCCAGCTGGCTTTGGGAGGTTTGTGTGGTTCATGTCAACAAACATGTTGGCAGCAGCAGCAGGGCTTGGAGAAGGCACATTTAAAGAGAACACCATCTCTTTAAATGCCTTCTCCAAGACTTGCTGCCACAGTGGTGCAACTCGGCGAGTGAACACAGAAGGCATTTAAATGCCGTCTGAGTTCACTTGCGAATCATGCCGCAGTGGTGGCGCAGCTTGCAAAAGCCATTTAAAGGGGACCCTTTAAATGGCTTTTGCAAGCCACGCCACATCACGAACCATGAACCTCAAACCGGTTTGTTAAACTGAAAGATTTGTGGAGGTTTGTGACACCCCACAAACCACGAACCTTCACAAACCTCTATTTTCCTGGTTCGTGCCCATCCCTAGTATAGACCACAGTCCCTAATCACTTAGTCAAGTGAGTTTGTAAAACCATTTTGTAAAGTACAACCCTCTGACCTGTGAGTGATCTAATTGTCTATTTAAACAATTGATTGCTGAGTGGAGCAGTTACACAGCAAGGATAAGGGGGTCATAGAACTCAATTGGGGTACATGAGAACAGGCATGAGCGAGAAGCCAATTGTGCTGTACTGCATGGATAGTCAGGAATACAGTGAAATAACTTGCTGAACACCCAAGAACAGACTGACAAACTATTGAACCAATCATTGAAAAATCAGCTCTGTTCACAACCAGTGAACAGGTGCAAGCTGAACTGGTGTTGTCATGACCCCCTGTGGGTTGCCACCTTTGTCTGCCACCACTCTGGACTTAGAGTACCCTCCCAAGCCCAACCAAAATGCCCCTTTTAAGCCAAGAAAATATAGGCGTGACCAGGCAGAGAACATTAAACAAATGGTTTATGAATATAGTAATGGGGCATTGAAAACAAGACAAGGTGCTTAAAATATATAACAGTGTCTAAAGGCAAAATCAATCAAATCTAACGCGACTACCTATTTCACTTAACTGGTTATTATTCAAGGCCCACAGCCTCTTATACCAGGCCTATGCCTGTACTTACTCTGTCCCAAGTGAGGGATCTTTCTCTCAGCTTAACTCTGTCCTGTCAGCTTACTCTGTGAGGGAAAGAATGCAGGGACCTTCAGTTTAGCTCTCTGAGAAGAAAAAACACAGTTTCACAGCCCACCAAGCTTAAGTCACCATCCCCACACAAAATCCCTGGACACAGATTGGCTACAACCATCGCTAAGCATTGTGGGGATTGTAGGCTGTCTGCTTCCCACTTCCACACAGGTCGCTCCTGGGCCTAGGCCGCACCAGGCCTCGTCTCCCAATCCTACACAGATCATGACAGGTATGCTCAAGCATCCTTTGCTCTTAACAATTGAGGATGTGAACCGTGCCTGATAAAGCACTAATCCTCAATGTGGTGCCCACCAGCATGCTTCCTGGCACCCAGTTCATTCATCCCCAAAGCAAAGAGCTAATCATGGCTTCCCTTCACCTCAGTGGAGCAAGGAGTGCTTCAGAAGAGACAAGGAGGTATCACCTTTGTGTCTGACTTTTGAAAAAGTTGCCTCCAGCATACACTTGGCTTAGAACCTCCCAACATGTTCTGATTGGTCCCAGCAACTGTGACAGAAATGTCATGGTTAGCTGTGCCCCCATGGCAGCCATTTTGTTGTGGTGCCCACTGTCTACTCTCAAAACTCCAAAAGTGTTCACAGGCTCAACTGTTGCCATGCAGCCGCTTTATAAAGCATTTCTAAAAGCTCTGAAATATGACTGCAAAGCTGGACTGTGAAACAGGTCAGTTAAGGGCATGGACTAAATGGTAGCCGTGAGTCAGTGCCATTCTACTGGATTGAAGGCATGTGCCCAGCCAAGGGGAACCAGTTTGGTGTAGTGGTTAAGTGCGCAGACTTTAATCTGGGAGAACCGAGTTTGATTCCCCACTCCTCCACTTGCAGCTGCTGATGTGACCTTGGGTCAGTCACAAGCTCTGGGACAGCTGTTCCTGGAAAAGAGCAGTTTCTGTCAAGAGCTCTCTCAGCCCACCTACCTCATGGGGTGTCTGTTGTGGGTAGGGGAAGGGAAAGGAGTTTGTAAGCCGCTCTGAGACACCTTTGGGTAGTGAAGGGCGGGGTATAAATCCAATCTCTTCTTCTTCTTGTACTGAAGCAGTGTGCTAAGTCAGAGGTGGACCCATGGACTACCAGATGCCTCTCACTCCTGCACCTCCGCAGCCATATGTCAGAAGGCAAGCCAGCCACCCTGACCTCTCAACACATGGAACCAGCAACAAGTCACTAAGAGAAGCTATGCTCTGCAAAGAGAACTAGGATATTCCTGCACAGACACCATGAGAAGCTCTCTTCTCCATCACGCAGGCATTTCCCCACCACCACCTTTGCATATTAACATCACCTGGTGAAGCCCATACTCCCCCTCAGCCTAAACAAAAGAATCTACTCCATGATGGGATTGACGGGCAATCACATCCTCCAGCTGACCATCAAGATAACACAGCTGTTAAACATCCAGTTGTTAAGACCAACTACCAGCAATGGGGCTGGAACAGTACTCTTCTTTTCTTTCCTTTGTCTCCACCCTTCCCCCTGAGAGGTATCACTATTAGTCCAACCATTATTTCAGTTGCCCAATGCTTAATCCCTTTTCCTGACCCATTAACAGTTTATGTTTCTTGAGCTGGGTTCCGGTACGGTGCGACGACGGGCGGCTTTCAGATCACTCCGAGCCGCCCGACTCCTTACCATTCCTTTTTGAGCCTCCCGGTGTCAGGAGAGCTCGACCAGTCCTCCCGGAGAGAGGGCTGGAGCAGGGGGCTTGTTTTGGCCCCTCCCGCAACTGGCAAATGTTGGGGTGACCATTATTGCCCCGAAGTGGGAGCGGTTTGCGGGGTAGAACATGGCTGCAGCCATCCGTTTTAACCACACTGGGATTTAAGTCTTATAACAATTGCAGCAACACAGAGGAAGAAGTCAAGAAAATTGTGAGTACATATACTTCGGAGTCTTATGCAGAGAAGCAAAAAAGAAATTACCCCAACCAAGTGTGCTCAGAACTGAGAAGGATAGCGGCCAGGAGACGTATGGGAGATGACTTTGTGTCTTTAAGTGTTTATTTCTTCGGGGGGGGGGGAATGGGTTATAGTTGGCGTAGTTGTTTTTTGGTTTTTTTCCTGTTCATTGGCAAGGATTTACAAAAGACAATGGCTGGCTGAAAGTTTATTGGCTATTCAGAACGTTGTTTTTGGAACTTGAATGAATTGAATTGAAGAAATTAACTAAAATGGCATTTGCACTGAGGACGGAGAAGGTGATTGATGAAAATATGGAGGTGGGTGAGATGACGATTGAACAGTTTATCAGAGTTCTGAAAGAGGGGATCCAAAAAGGATGCGAGGAAGCATGTGCAAACTTAAGGAAAATAACATATAACATATATAGCAGAAACTGAGAAAAAGAAGGAGCAGGAGCAACCCATTTTAACAGAAACCCTAGATGTTCAGCAAAAGGAGAAAGGTGGTTATTGTGTGGCAGAAAATCCGGGATTTCTACAAGAGAAAGACCATGTAGAAACTCAATATCCCTCAACCAAAACAGTGAGAAAGAAAGGGGAAAAAAATCATCTGGTGTAAAGTTAGAACTGCAGACTACTGGAAGATGTGTAATAGTAATGGTCAGAACCTTGAACGGTGAAGATAATGATGATTGTAAACAGTGAACATGAATATCTTATACTACTAATATGAGCTGACAGTGTAATTTTGAAAATGTAGTATTTAAATGTTAAAGGAAATAGAGATAGAAGTAGCTACTCAACACAGAATTGACCTAAATGTTGAATATAAGAACAAAATAATTATTTTTTGTCTAGTTTTTTCTGTTAACCTGTGTTGCTGAAAAGAAAAATTGTTATCTTAGGGTTTTTTGTATGTAGTACTGTTGATGTTCTTGTTTATATGTATGTGATACAGACTTATATTTCTAAAAACCCAATAAATATGTTGATTTTAAAAAACCAGTTTATGTTTTTTAATGTTCCTGGGGACTACCTGACCAACAAGGCATCAGCCTCAGGTCACTTTTTCAGGTATAAAAAGAGAGCATCCAGCCTCTCTCTCTCACTTCTACCTTTCCTAACCCCACCGTATCTTGCTGGTTCCACTCTTAGCACTGTTTGGATCCTTCTACATGTGTTGCTGGCCAACTCACGATCCCCTTTCCATAGTTTTTATCCCTTTTCACTGCAGAGTCACTTCATCTTGCCAGACAGGTAAAGTATCACCCAACCAATGATATTTCCTGCTAATGCATCTTTCTATCTGAATTCCTATATCTGTATTGCTTGTGTGTATGCTTGATTTTATATTGTATGTGTGAGAATCCTTAGCAAAGAAATCACTGCTTTAGTACATCTAGCTTCAGTGTCTATTTCTGGGCTCTGGAAAAAGCAGACTCCCATATACATAGGTTATTGGTCCCATATTTAATGCCCATTGCCATTTAATATTCATAATTCCCCACTTTTATTAAGAAATAAGGCAACTTGGCTAACACAACAAGTAACGGCCCAGGAAGAAGAGAATTTCTATCAGTTAGTACCATGAATAGCTTTTTGCTTCTCGTATATAAGGGCATGAATCTCTTTAATTCCTAGCTATATTATCCATCTAACGGTAAATTATAAGCCCTTCTTCATTAAGACCATTGGTGAACCTCTGGAGGAGGAGCAGAAAGAGAAGGAGATTTTTATACTCCACTTTTCTGTACCTTAAGGAGTCTCAAACCACTTACAATCACCTTCTCTTCCTCTCCCTGCAACTGGCACTTTGTGAGGTAGGTGAGGCTGAGAGAGTTCTGAGAGAACCGTGACTGGCCCAAGGTTACTCAGTAGGCTTCATAGGGAGAACTGGGGGATCAAATCCAGTTCTCCAGATTAGAGTCTGCCACTCTTAACCACTACACCAAACTAGCGCTGATGAGTGGAATGTGAGACCCTTGCCCGTGCAGCCCAAAATGCTCCCCTGAAATGCCGCTCCTGGAGTCAGGAGGTAGGAGTCTGCAGCAGTGAGAGAGGAATTAGTGACAATCCATCTGTGGAAATCCTCCACTGGATCCAACCCACTGAGCTGTTATTTCTTTCTTTCTCTGATTTTAAAAAAACAAAATAACTTTTCGAAAAAGACCAGAGTATATACTCAGCCGGCTGAAATAAGGAGCAGCATGTCACCCTTCCAACTCCTCAAAAACTAATAAAAGCTTGAAACCTCACATGGAGAAATGTGGATCCTGGGCCTATTTTCAGAACAGTCAGCCATACTGGAGTCCATTTTGAGATTGGACAGGAACTAATCTTCCAGGTGTTAGAACACCCCAACCCCAGTGTCAGCGTTTGGCTTTTGGAGTTAGCTGTGAAGCTCTCGCCATCCGTTTCCTAGAGCACGGGGCATGTGAAAAGCTGGCACACTGGCCGGTTTCCAGCAGAGGTGGCTGGGTCCGGTTTTTGTTTTGCTTTTGTGGCTGTTCCAGCTGCACACCCCATGAGTCACTGTTCTTGATTGCTCTGCCATGCGCCCTGACGTGTGGCTCATAACAAACGACATTCTCCATCATCGCCCCAGTTCTCACATCGTACGGTCCTCGGCTGCGTTCCTTGATTTCTCGCCCCAATGGGATAGCACCATTTTATGATGCAGGGACTGTAAAAGCTGTAAAATAAAGTTCCCAAGTGCTGGGCCCGACTTCGTCGTCTTCTGCTGTAATCGAAGAGTCTGTTACTACGCAAGACGTCTGCAGCCTTTCTTTCACTTCGGCACAACCTGCAGTTTTGCAAAGGTCTGCGTGGCCCCCTATACCGCTGTTTCCCTTCATCCCTCTGAAGTGGGGCGTCAGAAGGATCCCCCCCTCTTCTCCTGCCTCCTCCTGGCTGAATGAGGGCCGGAAGCGGGGCGGCCGGAAGCAGGGCTTCCAAGATCTGATTAGAACAGGCTATACCATGCCGCTTTCCCTCCCTCCCCTTTTTATACGCCTTCCATTTTCAAACGCACTGCAAATGAATGTCAACAGGGACACTGTGTCTTACTACAGGATGACCTTGTGACTGCGGGAGGGGTTACGATGAAGTCAGAAGGTCAGGGGTGTAGTTAGTGAAGCCAGAGGACACCTTGAGAAATTTTGTTATCTAAGTTTTCCAGGCCATGTCTGCCAACTTGTGGGAGGGTGGAGGGTGGTGTCACAGTGGCATGATGTCATCTACACCGTTACATCACTTCTGGGGGGAATTGACATAGGATAGCTCTAGGAATTGCTGGAAGGCTGAAAACAATTCCCAGGACAAAGAAAGGCTGTGAACAATTCCTAGGGCTACAATGACTTTTTTTTTCCTCCCACCAACTCTTGGAGCAGTGGGGGGCAACTAGGGCTGCCAGCAGGAGACAGACAGGGCTCTTTTTGTAGCGGGACCTCCTTTGCATATTAGGCGACACACCCCTAATGTAGCCAATCCTCCAAGAGCTTACAGAGCTCTTCTTACAGGGGCTACTGTAAGCTCTTGGAGGATTGGCTACATTAGGGGTGTGTGGCCTAATATGCAAAGGAGTTCCTGCTACAAAAAGAGCCATCGGCAATGTTCATGGCACAGAGTTTGCTCCAGTTGATAATTCTTAAACAATGAGATGACGTCTGTCTTCTGGACACACTGTCCAGTGCTTTCCATAAGCTCTGGTATCATTTTTAAACGCGAAATTCATTCTGAAACATCTGAAAAAGCAATAGTAGAAAACACCCGCCATGGTATACAGTACTAAGGTGGTGCAGGGAAGACTGGAACAGACACAGAGCTGGTGTGCTTCTGTTGTCGGCCAAGAGTTCCATTAACATTTCTCAGCAGGGGAATTATTAGTACGTTCTTCTAGAGTCTTCCTCTAGACAGTGACAGCTACACAAAATGCCTCAAGCCAGGCTGTGATTCCCCCACGCCCCAAGCCCTTGCAACGCGACAGACCACACCATCTGCAGTTGCAATCTTTTGCCACAAATAGCACAAACCGTTTCCTCCCACCAGCCCCGAAGGCTGCTATGCCATTCATCCTACCAATGTCTCACTGAGGTCCCATCAAGCTCCTCTCTCCATCATACCCTCGTCTTCCTCCTCCATCTCTCTCTGTTTGTGCCAGGCTTATTTTGAGCTCCTTCCTGTAAGCCGTTAATCACCAACATGGTTAGCCACGTAAAAATATAATGAATTACTCATCTGCGAACGTGACGAATTGTTTCCAGCCACTGGACTACTGGGCCAGATATTTTTCACTATGGTTGAAAATATTATTTATATACAGAGAGGGTGTTCTGTTTCAGCGTTGGCATAGAGTTTCCATGTAAACTATTATGTATCCCGTCCCTCACCAAGAAGTGCACACCACAAGTCTTCGGTAACATAACAATGACCTCTTTATTCAGCCATTTTGAACATAACCTTTACAGAGAGTGAGTACTCTATCGTCCCCTCTGGTATACCAACAAACTGCACTTCTAATATACTCTGTATGTTACCTAAACTGTGTCAGCTGTCAAATGAAGGAGGATGTGTGGAGTATTGATGAGGGACAGCCAACTCTTGAGCAGTTGCTAAAAGATGACACTTTGTAAGGTGCGTTCCCACTTTGAGAGTCAGTTTGGTGTAGTGGTTAAGCGGGCAGACTCTAATCTGGGGAAACCGGGTTTGATTCCCCACTCCTCCACTTGCACCTGGCTGGATAACCTTGGGCAAGCCATAGTTCTGGCACAGCTGTTCTTGAAAAAGAGCCGTTTCTGTCAGAGCTCTCTCAGCCCCACCTACCTCACAGGGTGTCTGTTGTGGGGAGGGGAAGGGAAAGGAGTTTGTAAGCTACTCTGAAACTCCTTTGGGTAGTGAAGGGCAGGGTATAAATCCAATCTCTTCTTTGGGAGGGATTGCAGAAAATTCAGTTGGTGGTGCAAAAAGTATATATCAAGGGAAGTATATTCTCAGAGTTCAGAAGGGGCTTCCAAGATTATCGGTCTGAAGGAGTTCCTCGTTCTTCTCACCTTCTTCTGCAGAAGAACAAAACATTTGTTCCACAGGAAGGAAGGAGACATAGTGGCTCAGTGTAATTTGACCCGTTCCTTACACCACCTCCTGATTCAGCCCTGTTCCTGCAGAACCTAACACCCGTTACCAGAACTCATGCGCCCGTCATGGGTTTGACAGAACTGGAGAGCACTCTGTCGTTTAATGGATTATTTTATACCAGCAGGCCAAAAAAATAGAGCTTGGTTGTTAGCAGAAGGTCATTAGAAGTTCAATTATATCTCTAACACAGTCTTCCTGTATGACTGATTGACCTTGGATATTTTACGCCATCGCTGCATAACTGAAATACTAATGCTTCCTTTCTCCTACCCGTGTCCTGCAGGGGGGATTTTCGGAATTATTTGTTGAACTGGTTCCTGCCTTGCTGGTTCAACAGAAGTCGGTCACAGAGCACAAAAAAACGACCAAAGGCACAGCCAGGAGGGCCTCCGCTTGGACGCGAGATAACAGCTGTGTACTGTCAACATCCCTATTGCTGTTCATTGCCCGGTTGTTCTCTGAAACTGAACAGAACGATCAGGACCTCAGCCTCTTCTAAGAGACAAGCTATACATCAACAATGTTTGCGTGCCACCCTTCTTTCACGGAGCTCAAGACAGCAGTCGTAGGTCCCATTGCCTCCATGTTGTCCTCACAACTGCTCTGTGAATAGAGTTGCCGAGTCTCAGTTGGGAAATCCTTAAAGACTTGAGAGTGGATCCTGGGGACCAAGGGGTTTGGAGAGGGAAGGGACCTCCGGCTACCAATGAGCCTTATAAAAATCTGTAAAACGATTCTAATCACAAGACTGTTGCGTCACATATCATGTGACTTCCAGAATTTTAAGAGCAAAAAAACCCTAAGTGAAATGAGGAACAGAATTTCAAGAGGGGAAAAAAAACTAAATGAGAGCAGGAACAGAGCTGAGGAAACAGGCTATTTTCTGCTTTTTTTGTTCTTGTTCAGTCGCACAGTCGAGTCCGACTCTTCGCGACCCCATGGACCAGATCCCGCCAGGCCTTCCTGTCTTCCGCCATCCTCTGAAGTTGGTTCAGTTTCATGTTCGTTGCATCGATGACACTGTCTAACCATCTCATCCTTTGCCCTCCCCGTCTTCTTTGACCTTCAATCTTTCCCAGCATCAGGGTCTTCTCCAGTGAGTGCTCCCTTCTCATTGGGTGGCCAAAGTATATGAGCTTCAGTTTCACTATCTGGCCTTCCAGGGAACAGTCAGGGTAGATTTCTTTTAGGATTGACTGATTTGATCTCCTTGCAGTCCAAGGGACTCTCAAAAGTCTTCTCCAGCACCATAGTTCAAAAGAATCTGTTCTTCCGCGCTCGGCCTTCCTTATAGTCCAACTCTCGCAGCCATACATGACTACTGGGAATACCATTGCTTTGACCATGCAGACTTTTGTTGGCAGGGTGATGTCTCTACTTTTTATCATGCTGTTTAGCTTCACCATCGCTTCCTTGAAAGCTTGTCCTCTTCACTCCCACGTGCATTTAAAAGGTACAGCAACAGAGCACTACCTTCCGGATGATGCGTGGCAACTCCAGGCATCTGGTCGGGGAAGCGCTGGTAGCCCATTGCAGCCAGTGCCGTTTCCCCGTCCCATGCATGCACACAACCGCGCTACTGCCTGTTTGGTGCACAACGTGTGATCGGCTGCCAGAGCACGGAGCCACGGGGGCACGTCGGATCGCGCTCCCGTGGTTCTTTTTGCTCTGGCTCTAATTTGCCTCCCTTCGGCAGCGGATCATCCCGCTCGTGTGACCGGGACCTGCTAGTACCTTTTAAATGCGCGTTTTTGGGCCAAAGGGACGGATCAGGGATGGGTGCGTGATGCTTCCCAAATGTTGCGGTGTGATCGCGCCCGCTTGATGCGCCCCCGATCCGTCCCTCGTGCGGGGCAAATCCTCCCGTGTGACTGGGGCCAGCAAAACAAAGAATTTGCTTCCTGAGAAAATACTGACTAAGCGACATATTGTAAAAAATGAGTGAACTGACAAGTATCAGGAATTTAACTTGTGATCGGTTTGGCCTGGGGGCAGAGGTGGGAGGACTTTGTGAGTCAAGAAGGACGTCTCCAAATAATCAGGAGCCTCCTATCCCATTTTAAAGACTTCCAGCTGCCTATCTTTGGCACGTTCATATCCTCAGAACAGAAGAACCGCTGTTAGAGTGCTATTTATTTTGAACGTGTGGACAAGTTTACCTCAGATTTTCCACTTGACTGTTCCAGCCCTTCGTATCACAGATGTCTTTCTTCGCTGACACGCTTTACCTACATACCTCTGGAACACGTCACTGCAAGGAAATCTGAAACTGGTTTGCTTTTTTTCTGTGCGAATTTCCCAACTGACCTTTGGAGGCACTGCCCCTCATTTGCGGTCTTCAAGTGCTGTCAACGAGCAGGGATCCTTCCAAAAGTCTTCTATTCCAAACTCTACCCCAGGGGTAGATATGAATTCAAGGTATCTCGTGGCACCTTGAAGATCTTGAAAGGCCAGTGTGGTTTAGTGCTTAGAAAACTGGACTAGGATCTGGGAGACCTAAGTTTGAAGCCGGACTCTGCCATAGAAGCTCGCTGGGTGACCTTGGGCCAGTCACACACTTTCAGCCTCACCCTGTCCATAGGGTTGTTATGAGGATTAAATGGAGAAGAGGAGAAAGACAGGACAGAAATGAAGGAAACAGATAATGAATTTATACAGCAGCTTTTGTGAGCTCTGAGTCAGGAAAGTTTCTCCCACATTAAATTTGTTACTAACATCACAAGATACATTATTGTCTTTCGCTTATGCAGACCAAAATGTTTTCTCCGGTGGAATCTGTCTCTACGGAGGAGCGGCAATACCTTTTGTCAACAGTGTTATTTTAGAAGGAGAAGTTGTGGAAGTAGTGACAGACTTCACGTTCCTGGGATCCCAGATCACCGCGGACTGTGACAGCAGCCATGAAATTAAAAGACGCCTGCTCCTTGGGAGGAAAGCGATGGCGAACCTAAACAGCATGATAAAAAGTTGAGACATCACCCTGCCAACAAAAGTCCGCAAGGTCAAAGCAATGGTATTCCCAGTAGTCATGTATGGCTGCAAGAGTTGGACTATAAGGAAGGCCGAGCGCCGAAGAATAGATTCTTTTGAACTATGGTGCTGGAGAAGACTCTTGAGAGTCCCTTGGACTGCAAGAATATCAAATCAGTCAATCCTCAAAGAAATCAACCCTGACTGTTCCCTGGAAGGCCAGATAATGAAACTGAAGCTCAAATACTTTGGCCACCAAATGAGAAGGGAGCACTCACTGGAGAAGACCCTGATGCTGGGAAAGATTGAAGGTCAAAGAAGACGGGGACGGCAAAGGATGAGATGGTTAAACAGTGTCATAGATGCAACGAACATGAAGTTGAGTAATCTTCAGAGGACGGCGGAAGACCAGAAGGCCTGGCGTGATCTGGTCCATGGGGTCACAAAGAGTCGGACTCGACTGTGCGACTGAACAACAACAAAAAAAGCTTTTGGGTGAGAAATTTACTGAAATATTCCTATGCCAATTACACCAGGCCAGTCCTAACAGATCCAAAAAGCATTGCTCTCACTTTTGGACCAACTGTTTGGGAGGTTTGGTTCCATGCACACAGTAGTACAGAGCCTGAAGAATATCAGTGGAAGTAATGTCCGTAGGGGATTTTGAGTGATCAGTGATGGGGGTCTATCAAACCCTGAAGGATGAAGTTTGAGAGTGCTTCTGAATCCACTGAAGAATTTTATCAGGTGGCATTTCTCACTGATATCTGAGATGCCAGGTGTCCTCTGCTGAATATTCATTTCTTTCTTATACTTAGTTGTTCCTTCTCAACTATAGTATTCCCAATGAAAACAATAAACAAGAGCTCTGAGCAAATGCCATCAAAGTTATGGGTATACAGGTTAGCAGGGGTCATTTCGTAGAAAAAGAGGTGCAGGAGCTCATTAGCATAACTCATTAGCATAACTTATTTGCATATGCCACACCCCCTGACATCACCGGAAGTGTGTCAGAAGGCAACACCCAC
>NW_015169247.1:42609-46148 GCF_001447785.1 Gekko japonicus | reverse complement strand
CCTGGCTGCTTCTTGCTCTGACTGAGGGCTGCTGGGAGCAGGGGGTGGGGCTTGTTGCATGTGCCCGCCTCCTGGGCTCTTTACTGCCGTAGCTCTGCTAACCTGCAGGAAATGACCCCTGCAGGTTAGGAAAAGAAAGCTCACATTAGTTCCCTCTAAGCTGAGTGAATGTGAGCTAGCTCACAGTTTTTTAGCCTCTGGCTCACACATTTTTGTCTTAACTCAGGAAGGATGGCTCCAGAGCAAGCTAATTCATGCAGCAGCCAAATTGCTCGCTCACAACTTTAATGGCGGTAGCTCAGAAAGTAGAATTTTTGCTCACAAGACAGCTTAGAGGGAGCTTTGGTCCTGACTAAAGAATGACATTTTAAAGACTAGCTCTTTCTGCCTGACCTGGATAGCCCAGGCTAGCCCAATCCCATCAGATCTCAGAAGCTAAGCAGGGTCGGCCCTGGTTGGTATTTGGATGGGAGACCACCAAGGAAGTCCAGGGTTGCTACGCAGAGGCAGGCAAGGGCAAACTACCTCTCGCCTTGAAAACCCTGTGTTGTCACCGTAAGTTGGCTGCAGATTGACAGCAAAGAAAGGTTATTTCCAGACACCATAATTCAGGCATTTGTGACTCAGATTGCCAACCTCCAGGTGGGGACTGGAGTTCTCCTGGAATCACAGAAACTACAGAAATCAGTTCCCTTGGAGGAAAGAGCTCTCTGGCATCACATCCTCGCCGAGCTCCCTTTGCCCCCCAAACTCCTCCCTCTCCCAGCATGACCTCCAAGTCTCCAGGAAGCTCCCAAACCTGAGTCGGCAATCCTGCTGGTGACCTCATGGAATCAGAAGTGACAAAGTGCTTTGCTTAGGACTGTAAAGCATCCAGTCTGGAAGATTCGAGTGATGCACAGTGCTACTGGGGACTGCAAACTGTGGATCCATTCTATCTGCTGGTGTTGGGTCTAGAAGAAGAAGAAGAGGAGTTGGAGGAGATTGGATTTACATCCCGCCCCTTCACTACCCAAAGGAGTCTCAGAGCAGCTTACAATCCCTTTCCCTTCCCCTCCTCACAACAGACACCCTGTGAGGTAAGTGGGGCTGAGAGAGCTCTTTCAAGAACTGCCTTTGAGAAAACAGCTCTGAAAGAACTTGTGACTGACCCAAGGTCACACCAGCAGCTGCATGTGGCAGAGTGGGGAATCAAACACGGTTCTCCCAGATTAGAGTCCATGCTCCTAACCACTACACCAAAAGGAGCCCTCCACTGATATGCTTCTGTGTCAAAGGGATGTCCCCTGGACCAGCACCAGACCCCACCCTGGTAGAAAGAATCCATAGGACCAGGGCTTTTTTGGTAGAAAAAGCCCAGCAGGAACTCATTAGCATAATAGGCCACTCCCAACAGCAGAAACACATTAGCATATTAGACCACACCCCTGACAGCACAGCTTATTAGCATATTAGGCCACACCCCATGTGTTACCAGAAGTGTGGTCATCCAACCACACCCACCTTTTGCTTCTTATTCTGTTTACTTTGTTGTCAAAACCCTGGGCTTTTTTTGTAGCGGGAACTTCTTTGCATGTTAGGCCACACACCCCTAATGTAGCCAATCCTAATGAGTTTCTGCTGTTGGGTGTGGCCTATTATGCTAATGAGTTCCTGCTGGGTGTGGCCAACTCGGGAGCCAGCCGGAACTCCATTCCTGTGCGTTCCTGCCCAAAAGTAGCCCTGCATAGGACCCATCCCCATTTCTTTGACCCACTCCCATTTATTTCAGTGAGACTATGCGGGAGAACTTCCTGATCGACCATGCCTCTGAGCTAAGGCTGTGCTGATTCCTGTGTGGGGCAACCTCGGAAGGGATATAGACGTAAGCCGTGAATGTCTGGAATATCCCCGTTCATATGAGAACAATAACACAAACTCTGCGTTTTATGTGTACAAGTCTGAAGAGTGAGGGTGGGGGGTTGGGGGAGAGACAAGAAAAGAAAAGACGAGATAAGCCTTTATGCTTCCCAGCTGGAGACTTCAGCTGTTGAAAGGAGTCTGTGGCTTGAAGGAAACTCCCTGAATGAAAGCTGACAGGGCAATAAAATCTGAAATTATGATTTCTCGCTCGGTGCTCCACGTCTAACAGCTGCCCTCATGTTATTCCCAATGTGGTCCTGATTTAGGGATCTGCCTCAATCGGCTCACATGAAGGTGAGAATTTTATGGTACCAGTCAAGCCATAAGGACGCAGGCTCTGTTTCGGTATCTCTCCAGTCTTCAGTGGGGAACTTGGATGTCGAACCTAACCGAGGGGAGGGGCCTCAGCATTATACAATACGATAGAGTCCACCCTTCAAAGCAGCCATTTTCTCCAGGGGAGCTGATCTCTGTCAGCTGGAGGTCAGTTGCAAAAGCGGGAGATCCCCAGGTCCCACCTGGAGGCTGGCAACCCTACTGCCCACAGACGATCTTCTCCAGTAGAAGACATCCTGCAAGCTTTTATTCTGGGAAAGATCCACTGGCGGCGGTTCTTGGCCTACTTGGTCTTTGTCCTTCAGCCTTCTTGACACGTTCTCCTTCATTTTCTAGCAACTCGCACCCTTTTGCCCATAAGCTTCCCAGGCCAGGCCTGCCCAACTGCTCGTAAGCCCTCCTGCATCCAAACTGACCCCTTACGAACCTGCACTTAGGGTATAGCCAACATCCAGGTGGTGGCTGGAGATCTCCTGCTATTACAACTAATCTCCAAGCAACTGAGATCCATTCCCTTGGAGAAAATGGCCGCTTTGGACGGGGGGCTCTATTTTTAATTTATTTTTATGTTATTTAACCTTCTATTTATATACCGCCCTAACCCCCTCAATGGGGGTCTCTGGGCGGTTTACAACTTTGTAGTGCTAATCACTTTTATGGATCCCTAACTATGGGCACATTCTCAGGGGTTGGGTCAGCCTTCTGGTCTCCGGCTTCGGCTTCCTTGGCTCCTTCGGTCGGCAGGACGTTCCTCTCTCCGGCGCAGTTCTTCTCCAGCGAGGCAGCCGTCTCGGTGTGTGAGTTCATCTCTCCCGGCCTTGGCTCCGTCCGATAGGCTCCGCCGCGCCGGGAGATGACGTCATCCGCACCTTCTGCTGCTCACGCCGGCCGCTTTCTGTTGGAACTCCGCAGGCCACCAGGGATCGCTCTACTGGCTCTCGATGTTCTGCCGCGCCGCCTTGTCTCTGCCGCCAGGATCCGCCGTCACCGTCGCTGTCGCCGCCATTGTTGTTGTTCCTTCGCTGCTGCCGCCGCCGCACACCACAGTCCTCAGACAAGGGGGGTGCCCCTACCCTACTAAGGGTAGGTTCCCATTCATCTACTCGCCCTTTAACGGGCTTTTGAACTGCTGGGTGGGCGGGAGCTGGGACGCAGGCCGGGAGCTCACTCTGGCCACGGTGGGGCTCGAACAGATGTTCGGCCAGATGTTAAGGCAGGCTGCATTAACAGCCTGCGCCACCGCTATGGCATTATACCCCACTGAAGTCCCCTCCCTCCCCAAACCCCGCCCTCCTCAGCTC
>NW_015169247.1:41215-42594 GCF_001447785.1 Gekko japonicus | reverse complement strand
AGGTCCCTTGTGTCCCTAAATCCCATCCTCCCCCTGGCTCCACCCCCAAATCTTTAGGAATTTCCCAACCTGGAGCTGGCGATCCTAAAGTCCAGAGCAATACTGATAAAGGGAGGCAGCAACTCCTATGGGTTTTAATTATTGGGAGTTTATCTTTCCTGCCTGGTGTAATTAAAATGGCATTTGGTGTCCTTCCTTAATCATTCTACAAAAACAAAGGTGATGTAAACCCTGGCTATTGGCAGCAGAACTTCCCTGTAAAAACCTCAGTGGACGTCAGTTAATTATCTGTCACCCGAATCTAATACTTTCCGCTCCCTGCCAAGCCGTTTTCATGCAACCCACATGGGTAGCTGTGCCTTAGAAATGCCTCTGCCATCCGTCCGTCACTGCTCAAAATCCATCTGCCTTTGTTTACATAGCAACCAGATTCGTGTTGCTAATGTGAAGGTCGCCCCATATGAACCCATCCATCACCGGCCCAGGCCTTTCAGCCCCACGGTCCTCTCGCAGTTGAATCCAAGAGCAATGATTTAACTCCCTCCTGCATGCTAGTGGCTGCTACGCACATCGAGATTTCATAACAGGAGAATCTGAAGCCGAACTCCAAGGGGAGGAGAGAAGCCCCCCCCCCGCGCCCCCAGTGGAATCGAAAGAGCAAGAGGGAGGCAGAGTGCCCCCATGCAAGAAACCAGATGTGATTCAAGAGAATCATTCCTGGGCTTCATTGCTTTTGAAATATGCATTCTGTGCTACACAAAGTTCTGGGAGAAGTGGACTTCATCTAAGCTGGACTGTGGGGAGGGGTATGAAATCTCATGGGCCCCGCTCAGCCTGGGGGCCCCATAGAAACAGGCACGCCATGCGATTTGCTTTCATACAATGTTTAGATTGGACTGGATGGTTTGAGGAGGGACCCTGGAGAATATTTATTTATTTATTTATTTATTTATTTTGTTAGGCCTATATCCCGCCCTCATAGGCTCAGGGCGGGTTCCAACATACAGGTCTGCAATTTATGCAGATTTACATTTAGAATCTGTAAAAATCAATACAAATTAGAAAAATAAATACAACCTTTGTTTGGGGGCCCGTGGGTGCTCTTAACATTAACCTTGGCTCCTCCCTGGAATTGTCTTATGTGCTGCAGATTCCAAGAATCCCGAAGTGTAGCACATTTCACATTTAGCAATTTAGCTTCGACCGAGCCCCACCGTGGCCGGAGTGAGCTCCCAGCCCATGTCCCAGCTCCCGCCCACCCAGCGGCTCGAAAGCCCGTTAAGGGGCAAGTAGACAAATGGGTACCTGCTCTTAGAGCGGGGGGGGGGCACCCATCCTTCGTGGCGGCATATGAGCAGCAGAGCAGCAAAGCGGCGCGC
>NW_015169247.1:5831-40872 GCF_001447785.1 Gekko japonicus | reverse complement strand
TAGGGTGCCTGTTAGGTTAGTCACTCCCCTCCATTGTATGTGTGTGGCCCTTAGGTAGGAACTGTTTGAGTTGTATGATGTAAACCGCTCAGAGCCCTTAGGGGGTGAGCGGTATATAAATCGAAGGAATAAATAAATAAATAAATAAATAAATAAATAAATAAATAAAAAGTCATTCCAGTGTCATCTGTTCGCAAAGCTGAGGGATACAGAGAGAGAGATTGGTTTAATTTTAGCCCGCCGTTTCCCTGGGGTTGTCAACTCCAGGTGTGGAAATTCCTGGAGATTGGGGGGTGGAGCCTGGGGAAGGGGTAGAATGCCACAGAGTTCACGCCCCAAAGCTGCCATTTTCTCCCGGGGAACTGTCCTCTGACGTCTGGAGATCAGTTGTACTTCTGGGGGACTTTCTAGCACACCCCCCCCCCCTCGACCTTCCAGCCCGTGGGAGGCTCTGCCGGCAGGGGCCAGGATAGGCACTGGGCAGCTGGGCAAGGCAGCAGCCGGGCAAAGTGGGTCAGTTGGTGCGGAAATCCTCCGGCCGGTGGCGGCACCTGAGGAAGGGCCAGAAGGGATCCTCGCCTAGGGTGCAAAATAAGCTGGGGCCAGCCCTGGATGGAAATCCATGTCAAGAGAATACCCGTTAACAGTCTCCCCAATAATACCTTACATCAGGGGTCCCCAGCTTTTTTGAGACTGGGCACTACTGCAATTTTGAGAGGGGCAGTGAATGCAGGCCCCCCCAAGTGGCTGCTGCAGGAGGTGAAGCCAAATAGAATATCTCCCTCCTTATACCTCTTGGAGAGAAGGACAGGTGGAAGGGAGACTGGAACTCCACACTGACTAAGGAGAGCCCAGGTGCCTACCAGTCCTCTGGATTCTCCAGTGCCTGTCTCTGCTATTGCAGGAGTAGAACAGCCGTTCACTTAATTATTATTTTTTTTGGGGGGGTGTTGTATTTTTCATAGGTGACTGTGTCTGTGTGTGCATGTGAGTGTGTGTGTACTTGGAAGTCACGGCGACCTCTGGTGACTGACCCCTACTGGGGGCCTGGAGGATATCCAGAGAGGTGGCTGAATAAAGCCTGCCCCTGCCTCCTGACTGCTGGTATTCCAAGGAGGTCTCCCATCCAAGTACTGGCCAGAGTCGACCCTGCTTAGCTTCCGAGATCTGATGAGATCTGGCTTGCCTGGGCTTTCCAGGGCCTCCTTTAATTTAAATGAGTACAGACGGGAACTAGCCTTGCCTTACAATGGCCCCACCCACTTTCAGAAACCCTCAGCAGGCACAAAAAGGAAGTACTGATGGGCACCATGGTGCCCGCGGGATCCATGTTGGGGAACCCTGTCCTACATTATAAGCTTAAATTGTAAATACCTGTTTAAGCGACAAAGTTGGCCAAGTATATCATCAGACCAGCAAGCTTGGCTTGAGAGGCACTGCGAGGGAGGAAAGGGGGTAAAAGATGGGAGGTGCTGAAGGGGAAAAGTTCTTTTTTTTGTGATTACAAATCCTTATTAACGGGTATTTCAACAAGTTCAACATTGCAACATTTTATCCATATATCCCTTTCTTGTACCCTTCCCCCCCTTTCATTGGCTTCCCGCAATGCTCCCACCCCCTTCTTACCATTCTTATTTATTCATTTTCACTTTATTCTTACATTTCTTAACAATTTTCTACTTATCCTTTTCTATCTAATTCATTTATAAGTTTTAAGGTAACAACGTAGTCTATTTTAGTCAATTTCATTTTGATATTTTGTTCTTAATAACTATCAAAGCAAAGTAAATTCCTCTTAACATCCCAAATATTTTCTATATATTCCTTAAAGTCTCCCCATTCAGCATAAAAATTCTTCGTCTTCTTTATCATTAAGTTTCCTTGTCATTTTGTCCATTTCAGCCATAAAAAGTTCTGAAATGTTACACCTTAGTCTTTTACGGCTTGAAGGGAAGGGCCGCTGGGATGGGAAGGGAAAGAGAGGAGGCATTAAGAAATGAATTAGCCGAAACATTATTTCCCGTGTGAAGTTGTCAGCAGGGGTCATTTCGTAGAAAAAGAGCTAGGGGAACTCATTAGCATAACTCATTAGCATATGCCACACCCCCTGACATCAGGGGCCCGGCGGTGGACCTGCAAGGCCGGTGGGAGTGCGAGGAAGCCCCGCCAAGGCCCTCCCTGGCCCCAAGCAGGCAGGGGTAGGGAGAGGTGGGGAGGAAGCAACTTACCCTCCCTCTTCTCCTGCCTCCTCCTGGCTGAATGAGGGCTGGAAGCGGGGTGGCCGGAAGCAGGGGGCGGGGCTTTGTCATGTGCCCCGCCCCCCTGCACCTCACCCGGGGGAACTGCGTTCCCCCACGTTCCCCCCCCAAAATGACCTCTGGTTGTCAGTCTTCCAGAAAAGCTGAGGCCTCCCACCAACGCAAGACAGATAAGACCCACACAGCAGATTTTGGGGGCCTCCCGAACTCCCGGCTGTACAGTTTAGCTCTGAAGACTGTCAAAGAAAAGAAGAAGGGAACAGCGACAGATGATCAGTCTTGGGATGAATGAGTAGGTTGATTCCTTCACTGAAGATTTTCACTTCTGAGAGGTCGTATTTATTATTACTGGGAGCCAGTGTGGTGTCGTGGTTATGGTGTCAGACTCCCAGGATCTGGGAGTCACAGATTCATGTCCCGACTCAGCCATGAAAGGTTGCTGGGTGACCTTGGGCTCGTCACACATTCTCAGACTAACCTACCTCACAGGGTTGTGGTGAGGAAGAAAATGGAAGGAAGGAGGTAAGCTGCATTGTTACCCTAAAATGTCTGCTTAGGATGGGCAGCACCTCCATTGTGGAGGACAGAGCAAGGGGATTAGCTTCAGAAATCAGTTCTTCCGGAAAAAATGGCAACTTTAGAAGATGGGCACTATGGAGGAGGAGGAGATTGGATTTACACCCCACTCTTCACTACCCGAAGGAGTCTCAGAGCGGCTTACAAACTCCTTTCCCTTCCCCTCCCCACAGCAGACACCCTGCGGGGTAGGTGGTGCTGAGAGAGCTCTCTTGAGAACTGTCCTTGAGAGAACAGCTCTGAGAGAACTTATGACTGACCCAAGGTCACACCAGCAGCTGTAAGTGGAGGAGTGGGGAATCAAACCTGGTTCTCCCAGATTAGAGTCCGTGCACTTAACCACTACACCAAACTGGTATCATATCCTTGCTGAACTCCCTCCCCAATCTCTGTCCTCCCCAAATCTCCAGGAATTTCCGAAGATGGTGCGGGCAACTATACAAGGTCTGGTGATAATCCTATTCTGGGTTGTACCATTTAAGATTCTGGGCTGTACCATTTACAAACCTCTCCCCACCAGGAAATTAAATATAAAGGAGAAGGCTCGGCTACAACCATTCTCCCTGAAATACTAGCTTACCCTACACAGAGGAGGTTTGTGTATGGCGAGGCATTCCATTATATGAACATTAAAGGTGGAAAGCAGAAACCTTTTTTTCTAAAATGGCAAAATTTATGGTAAGGCAAATATTAACATCTTATACTGACCGGTGCCAAGTCTCATAGCTAGACAGAGCATAAAACTTAGTCAAAGGCAAATTTTGGTTTCCTGTTATAATAAATGCTTGTACATTTTTCTTTTACATTTTAAGTCTGGCTGAGGATTTGTGGTGACATTCTGCTCACCCAGGTCACGCTTTTGTGTGCTGCGCGTTCTTGGGGTTCTTTGAAAGCTTTGAATATAAGAGGTAAAAGGTAAAGGTAAAGGTTCCCTTGCTCGAAAGCCAGTCGAATCCGACTCTAGGGTTGCGGTGCTCATCTCCGTTTCAAAGCCGAAGAGCCAGCGCTGTCCGAAGACGTTTCCGTGGTCATGTGGCCGGCATGACTAAACACCAAGGCGCATGGAACGCTGTTCCCTTCCCACCGAAGTGGCACCTATTTATCTACTTGCAATTTCTTGCTTTCGAACTGCTAGGTTGGCAGGAGCTGGAACGAGAGACGGGAGCTCACTCCGTCATGCGGCACCCGGGTCTCGAACTGCTGAACTACCGACCTTCCACAGCCTGCAGATCAGCATTTTAACCACTAGAGCCACCGCAGCTCCAGAATATAAGAGGGTAGCATCTAATAACTATTTGGATCCATTTCCAGTTGACACCTTTGACTGATGCACAAGGGTTCCTTGGAATGGTGTGATCCATCTGCAGTAATGGGTGTTTCGTCCCACCCATAGATAGGTAGAGATGCCAGTTGTTGGGAAAGGCCTGGATGGAGATTTTGGGGGTGGAGCCTGAGGAGGGCGGGGTTTGGGGAGGGGAGGGACCTCAGTGGGGTACAGTGCCATAGAGTCCTCCTTCCAAAGCAGCCATTTTCTCCAGGTGAACTGATCCCTGTTGCCTGGAGATCAGTTGGAATCCCAGGAGATCTCCAGCCACCACCTGGAGGCTGGCAGCCCTAAGTGCTGAAACTGCCAAAGGCAAAATAGTTCACACGGCAAAATAAGCTTGTGGGCGACTTGGGAGAGATTCATGTTGACTAGAACCAGGGGTTATTTCGTAGGAAAAGCGGTGCAGGAGCTCATTCGCATAACTCATTAGCATAACTTATTTGCATATGCCACACCCCCTGACATCACCGGAAGTGTGTCAGAAGGTGAATAAAATTTGGGCTTAAAGGTGCCACTGGACTGTTTTGGATTGCTAGCTATATGGGGGGGGGGACACACGTGCAGATTTATCCTCGCAGAGGAGGGAGAGCTTGTACCTGAATAAAACTTGGTCTTAAAGTTGCCAACGGACGGTTTTGGATTGCTAGCTATTGGGGGGTGGGGGGGACGTGCAGATCTGTCCTCGCAGAGGAGGGAGAGCTTGTACCTGAATAAAACCTGGTCTTAAAGGTGCCACTGGACTGTTTTGGACCAGGGGCCGGAGGGAGGCCTCTGCAGCTTACCTGGCTGCTTCTTGCTCTGACTGAGGGCTGCTGGGAGCAGGGGGTGGGGCTTGTTGCATGTGCCTGCCCCCTGGGCTCTTTACTGCCGGAGCTCCGCTCCTGTGCGCTCCTGCAGGAAATGACCCCTGACTAGAACTAAAGCGAAACATTTGTCTCAATTAAAAATTCAGCAGTGCTTCAATATTTGTATTTTTTAAATTACGTAACAAAAAAATTTCAGGACTCAGCATTTGGCATTCAGGTTCTAAAATGTACCAATTTCTATATCTTGACGCTCATTCTATCTAAAACCCAAACCAGATTGAGACACACTGAAGCGCCTGGACTCTGTCATGTTTAAAGGCCCCACAGCCATTTAGTATGTTTTAGTAATTGTTTTAAAAAAATCTTTAGAAGCCCCTAATAATCTGAAGTCTCACCGAAGCTTCCTTTGCTTGTACATAAATCCAGCTCTGACTCCAACGCCCTCCATAACTGGAAAGTAGGGATGAAAAATCACACTAGGAAAATTTCAGTTGCTGCAATCAAATTCCTGTCAGGACTGCTCGCTGAGGGGTTTGTTGTTCTTCACAGGGGCTGCCTTCTTTCCTTTTCCCTCCGGCTTTCCCCCCCCATGCCCCTGGCGTCATCTTCACCCACCCTCCCTTTCTATCCCCCAACCCACTCCTCCTCATTCCTAACACTAATTTTTTTTTTGCCGATTCTCTGGATTCAGAATTCAGTTTTATCCTTCCCCGGAGAAATTACTTAATGCTTTGGCTCTCACAAACAGCCTGCTAAACCCTCAACTCCTCACTGCTGAATATGTGTGGGATGTGCGCGCCAGGAATCCGGCACATCGTTTCCCTTTCCTTTCTCCATTCTCCTCCCACCTTTTTAATACAAGTGTGGGCTGGAAACCGCTCAGATTCAGATGATTTTTTGGTTTTTTTCAAAGTCCCTTTTGTCTTAATTCGCTGTAACCAAGCCTCTGGGGGAAACAGCTCAATTTGGGGTGTGGGTAGGCTGTGAGAAGAATTAGACCAGGGAGGATTTACCTAAGTGTTTATCTGTGGGAATGTTTTCCTCGTTAATTCTGTAAGCGGATTGAGCTGCTTAGGGATGGCGTATGCGAGTGCTGTGCTTAGGGCACCCTCTGAGTAAGAAAGTATTGGTGCAAGGGGACATGGAGGGAATGCCCTCGGAGCTGATTGCCCTGTCACCATGGAAGAGGCGTGGAGCGGCAGAGGAAACATCAGAGAGGGGTGCCTGTCCCATTTCCAGGTGGTGGAGATCAGGGGTCATTTCGCAGAAAAAGAAGTTCAGGAGTTCATTAGCATAACTTATTTGCATATGCCACACACCCTGACATCACTGGAAGTGTGTCAGAAGGCAACACCCACCGCTCAGGAGCCACTGGACTCTTTTGGACTGCTAGCTATTGGGGGGATCTGTCCTCACAGAGGAGGGAGAGCTTGTACCTGAATAACACTTGGTCTTAAAGGTGCCACTGGACTGTTTGGGACCAGGG
The DNA here is from genome assembly GCF_001447785.1 of Gekko japonicus. Lineage (NCBI taxonomy): Eukaryota > Metazoa > Chordata > Lepidosauria > Squamata > Gekkonidae > Gekko > Gekko japonicus. The sequence continues at coordinate 34,419 of NW_015169247.1, read as the reverse complement.
GGCTGGCAGGGGGGGCTCTGCAGTTTACCTGGCTGCTTCTTGCTCTGACTGAGGGCTTCTGGGAGCAGGGGGCAGGGCTTGTTGCATGTGCCTGCCCCCTGGGCTTTTTACTGCCAGAGCTCCGTTCCTGTGCACTCCCGCAGGAAATGACCGCTGGTGGAGATACACTTCTAAGTAGCATGCTATGTGGCAGTCATGAGGGAGCTGGCTGGGGAGGAAACAGGCCAGCTGTATGGAGGAAGCAGAAAGCAAGCATCGGCTAGAAGACTGCCTCAGAAGGCGAGAGGCAGCCAGGTCTTGACGGATTTCCCTGAGCAGAAACAAGCCTGTCCAGGTGCTCTCTCAGCCCCTTTGGCCTACAGAAGGCCTGACCGAGTTTGGAGTTGAGAACTCTGCGCTGTGACCACTAAGCCCTGCGACATTTCCACACACAGACAACCTTTATCCTCACAGCCCTAGTTTTCTGAAGCCCATCCTTCCTCCATCCCCCCCTTACATTTGGAGATGACAAATTCCCTTCCACCTTATTAACGCCCGATTTCTTAGCATTTAAAAGCCCCGTGGAGCACTCAGCCAGTTTGCTCTGTTCCGCTGTTTCCTGTAAACAGACATTTATGAAAACTTTAGGGGCAGCAAGGGACTCCTTTCCTTTCCAAAGTGAATCTTTTCTTTGAAGTCCTTCCACTCCAACCTAAACCTTTATCCCTCCAGCTTCCATTTTAAAATGTCGCCTCTTTCATTCTCCTCTTGGGGGCACCCTCCACACCTGTGCCGGTGTCATGTGGCTTCAAACACCATCTAATTATCATTACACTTAGCAATAATATGGTCCTTGAAGAGGGCGCAGAGCACTTTAGAGTTCCGGTTCCATGAAGGAGGTTGGGTGTGGGGTGATCGCCTCACACCAAAACCCAACTTGTAGCCTTTTTAGGTGTTTTTCTATCACCTCAAGTGGTCTCATGAAGAGAGAGTCAAGGCAGGGAGATCATCTTTAAATTCCAAAAGAAATTGCACAGCTTCTGGAAGGATTAGAAGTCTCCAAAGCAAGGGGCTACAAGAGGCTTGATGCACAGCGCACCGAGCAATAGAGGGACCTAACGAGAACTGACGGAGTCAACAACATACAAAGAGAAGATAGGCATTTGCAGCAATATACCAAGCTAAGTGTTTAACAGCATAATATTGCTATTTCTTTAAAGCATAACTTATTAAAGGAATAGTAGAGCTTCTAACCGAAAAGGCAAAAGCAGCAGAAAGAGGGGAGGGCAATAGAAACGGGCTAGCTGGCAGTTTTAAGGCTGCAATAAGCGGAATAGGCAAAAGAGGGGAATGATTCTGAGAAATAGAGAGAGAGAGAGACCTTATTTCTAAAAGTTAATTCTCATGGGGTTTTTTTCTGTTTGTATTGAAGGCGAAGGGGACGAAGGAGTATCCCTTTAAAAAATCCGGGAGCAATCGCAGCGGTGACAAAGCAGATTCGGAGGTTGGACCCTGCCGAGCGTGCGCACGTATGAGCTACAGGGGAGGCATGGCATTTGGATTGGGCAGAGATGAAGGAGGAGAGAAGCGACGCAGCGGCGTGCTGACGTAGGGAGAGCAGAGCCAGAGGATCCAAGATTCGGCGTGACAGTGAGACAAGACAGTAACTAAAGGAAAAAACAAAGGGGACTTGAAACACAACGGACACTGGAGGTGAGAAAGGATCCAACGGAAGTCGTGGAGGCGAGAGAGGTTACGGCTGAGGTCATAAAAGACAAAAACGGGAAGATAGGAAAGATATAGTTGGACATTGCAAGAGGCGGAAAGAGGGATCGAGAGAGAAGGTGTTCCTGAGCAAATTACCATGGAAGGAAGGTGTTGAGAGAGAAAGAGAGGGGAAGTTGAAACAAATATAATTAGTAATTAGTAAGAGCAACTTGTACAAGTACAGGGCAACTAGGATATAAAGAGAGCTGAGTTAACAAGTAAATAACAATAACATACAATACACAATATACAAATAATAAATAACAAATAATAAATAAATAACACATAATTTAATAAGAAAGAGGAATAAGGAAATCTATTCAGAGGGAATTGACTCACTAGAAATTAGAGAACATAGAGAATATAGTAAGCTATAATAAACAAAGAACAGAGAAATAATAAAAGTAACAAGAGCACTACTAGGAATACTAGAAACTAAAATTAATAATAAAAATAATAATTAAAAAATAAAAATAAAAATAAAATATAAATTTAATTAAAGAAAGAAAAAAAGCAAGGAACAATAAAAGAAAGGAAAGTAATTACATTAGTAAAGAAAAGAAAAGGAAACAACTAAAATAGAAAACAAACAAGTAAATAAGCGATAGATCTATGGCAACAGGAGGTAGTAGCAGTGGAAGTAGGAAAGGCTCCATAACGTCACCGGGACAAATACAATTAAAAATAAATACAATGACTTCAACACAACTATCACTTAAAGAATTAAAAGCTATGGTACACGATTGTGTATCACAAGCAATGAAAAAAGAGACCCCATTCACGAAAAAATTGACCTACTAACAGAACATATTAAAACAGAAATGGAAGAAATAAAAAAACAGATAGGTAAAAATAGACAGGAAATTATAAAATTAACAAATAGAAACTATAAAATAGGGAAAAAAGACAAACGACCGGAGTATGAAGTACAGGGGCTGAAGCTAAAAAATGAAAAAGTCGAGGAAACCCTGATAAATATAGAAATGGAAAAAGCTGCCCTAGTGTTGAGGTGACAAAACATTCCTGAAAATATAGATAAAAATCTGAAGGAGTTAGTGGCAGAGACTCTAGCAAATCAAACTGATGTAGGCAATAAAGAAGAAATATCTAAAGAAATAGAAGCAGTATATCGAAGAAACTCAGCCTACGCATAAAAGCATAAAAAACCAAGAGAGACCCATATAAAATTCTATAAGAAATGAAAGATAAAATACTGAAGGCCGCCAACGATATTTTAAAAAGTACTAGCTCAGATAATACATCAAGATCAGGCAGGCTTCCTACCAAAAAGGCAAATAAAAAGTAATATGAGGACAATTATGAATGTTACGGAATATTACGAACAGCACCCAGAAAAGCAAATGGCCTTGATGTTTATGGATGCAGAGAAGGCTTTTGATAACCTGTCATGGGAATTTGTACTCCAAAAGCTAAATAGCTGGAGGTGCAGACAAAACTTTCTGACAATGATACGGGCAATATATAATAGGCAATACACCAATATAATCATAAATGGAGAGACATCTTCTCAAACTGAGATACAGAAAGGAACACGACAGGGTTGTCCACTTTCACCCTTACTATTTATATTCGCGTTAGAAACATTAAATAATGAGGTAAGGAAAGACATTAGAATACCAGGACTGAGAATAAAAGGAGAAGAATTTAAATTACTAGCTTTTGTGGATGACGTAGTATTTATAATGGAAGATCCGATAATTTCAAGTCAATATTTATTAAAGACAGTACAAGAATTCGGAGAAAAAGCAAAATTAAAAATAAACTTGAAAAAAACTAAAATAATAGCAAAAAACTGTACGGACAAGGTAACCCAAGAATTATATAAGACAACAAATATTGAGGTAGTGAAGAAAATTAAATATTTAGGAATAACACTATCTAATAGAAATAGTACAATTCCTGACTATCTAATAGAAATAGTACAATTCCTGAAGATAATTACTATCAATTACTAGAGGGAATTAAGAAAGATATTTCACGGTGGAAAAATCTACAATTATCTCTAATGGGTAGGATAAATACTATAAAAATGATGGTACTACCAAAATTCTTATTTTTAGCCCAAAATATTCCCATACTAAAAAACTCAAAAAGTTTTATAGAAATGGATAAAGAGATAAAAAGTTTTATTTGGCATCTAAAACATGCAAGAATAAATTTGAAAACACTTCAGAACAGGAAAGAGAGAGGGGGATTTGGATTTTCTAATTGGAGATTATATTATCAAGCCGCAGCACTATCTTGGATTAAAGATTGGCTAACTGTAGACAATACCAGAACTTTAAATCTAGAAGGGCATGACCTGAATATGGGTTGGCATGCCTACATCTGGTATGGGAAGGATAAAATACATTCAAATTTTAAACAACACATGATTAGAGGATCCTTACTATGGGTATGGAGTGAAATTAAAGAAAAATACTACAGGAAGACCCCAAAATGGGTCTCACCATTAGAGGCATATATAAAACCATCCTTGATAAACCCGTGTGACAGAGAAAGCTATCAAACATTGCTAGACGAAAATAATAGACTAAAATCAGAAGAAATATTACTAAAACTATATGAAATAAAGCTAACGTGGTCTAGACATGCTAAAGATATGAAAGTAGGGTTCCAGGAGGCAAAAACACAACTAGATAAGATCTGGTTATCCCCAAGTGACAAAACTGTTGGAAGTAGCGGGAATGGAGAAACTAACTATAAGCCTTCAAGGGAAAGATGGAAGTGTGTTTAATAAAAGATGGGAAAGAATGTATAAATAGATTGATGAAATATGGGGAAATTTAGACTCAGATGTATAAAAGAATGAATTTATGTAATCTTGAATAAGACTCAAGCTGTTGGAAGAAAGAATTTTTGTAAATGATAACAAATTGTGAAAATGATAAATAATTTTTTTAAAATAATAATAATATAGCAACATTATAACATTGGGCCAAAATAGGCAACAAAGGTTCATGTAGCCTTCTCCATGCAATTACTTCCTTTCATTTTTTGGTTGGGTGGGTTTTGACACCACACGCTTGTATTGTTTCTTCACTCTCCACCCCCTTCTCTTCACTTATAGCTCTCGGTGTCCTTCCTTCCTTCCTTCCTTCCTTCCTTCCTTCCTTCCTTTCTGTTATGATGTTATAACATTACTACATATGCAACAAAAGCTAATGGCAAAGTACATCATGACATATTTAGCATGCTTCATAATGACTGAATAACACTGTTATGAATTCATGTATCCAGTTCAACGATCGCCAGTCATTTTCTTAGTTGGCGACAGTTATGTATTCAAAGCTGCTTGAATGCATGTGAATGGCTTATGTGAAACATCTCATAAGAACGCAATGTTAAGCTTTGCCCTGGGCTAGGATCCAAATGTAACCAATTGGAGTACTAGCCCAGGAAGTGTCATCCAATCACTTCACAGAGCGGGAACGCTCGTGATTGGTCTTTATGTCTTCAACCTTATTGGTTGGTTATGTGTACAGTGGCCGTGGCTACATTAGCTGGGAATGTTTAAAAGCAGGACAGCTGCAATGTTAAAGCTGTTCTGGCTGACTGATGTTGATCCGTGTTCGAGTTGTGTTCGAGTTGAAGAATCACTCTCTGACTATTTGTTAAGCTCACGACTTAACAGCGACTAAGGAGGAACAGGGGACCTTTGAAATGGCAGCAACCATGCTGTCCCCCATGATACATCCAACCTTTTTTTGGACAAATGTTATGATGTTATTACCACACATGCAAAAAGAGAGAGAGAGAGAGAGAGAGGAGGTTCCGTCACTGACGAAGGGCATAACAACATGGCGGCGCAGCCTCTTTTCAGAGGAAGGGTCAGATCCAAACTCAAAGGGAAAAATCCCCCAAATAAATGCCCTTTTGCAGAAGGGGTGCGGCAAAGTTGCAGCATCACCTTGGGGGCTCAACGCGCTGGGAAACAGCTACAACAACTGAGATGCGGAAAAGGTCCAGGGCGCTCTGGAGACTACAGGCAGTCCAGAATGCCGTGACAAGATTGCTAACTGGTTCTCCTTGGAGAAACAAAATCTATCCTGTCTTGAAACAGCTGCTGAGGTCCCTCCCCTGCCCAGCCCCACCCTCTCCAGGCTCCACCCCCAAACTCTCCAGGTATTTTCCAACCCAGAGCTGACTCCAGGGTTGGGAAGACTCCTGGTGAAGCTTCAGGTGGACTCTGGAGACCAGGAAGAACCAGGAGTGTGAGAGATACAGGGGTGCTTTAGGCTGATCCTGCACTGAGCACGGAGGTTGGACTAGATGGCCTGCATGGCCCCTTCTGTGAAAGCCTTGTCAGAGAAAAGGAAGCTCCTGTCAGCAAGCTGCCATGAGTAGGGTGAAACGTTCTAATTGTTATGCATTCCTTCCCATGCGCTTAATTGCTCGCCAGCTGCAACGCTTATCTGTAAACAGGGACTGGAGGAGTGTGGTGTCTACCTTTCGTGGGATCGTTCTGGTTCCCAGCTTCTGCTACCATTAGAAACCTTTCCTGTTTCCCACGCGCGGGAGCCCATCTAATTGGGTATTGCTAAGGGGGAGGCGCATACGAATGCCCTATATCCTATTATGCGCATAGGTAGCCCGCCATTCCTAACAGTGTTCATGTAAATGCATCTATGGCTTTTCAATAAAAGTGAAACCTTCTTGGAAGCGTGTACGTTGTTTTGCTGTGGATCCTGACAGCTCCTCTCTGAAATGTGGAAGGAGGTTTAGGAGCATGGCTTTGAAGAACTAGCTCATGTTGTTTGCTACGCTGCAGAGCTGAAGCCAGCTCTGGAAGCTGGGCCGGTCAAGGGTGACCTCATTTACGAGCACTGGAAAGGACACACATTTCTTGTCTTTCACTTCTTCGGCCTCTTCTTTGGCCATACCAAGGAGCAAAAAAAAAAAAGATAAAACCCAAGAAAATAAAAGCAAACACACTTTCCAGCCCTGAGCAGATTAACTGAAGCCAGTTGGCTTGCAGAATCGCTTAAAACCTGAATGCGCAGCAGGCCTGGAGCCCACAGTGGGGCCCATGGGGCAATGCCCCCTCCTGAGTCTGCCCTGCCCCCTTCCGTTATCTGATCCTAAAGGGTTTGCCTCTGCCCCTGCCAGCTCCTGCTGACCACAGCTGTGGCTGCAGTGGCCACAGCGTGCAAAAGGAGCCCGGGGCGCATGGCACTGCCTCAGATGAGCAAGAGGAGGGGAGTGCCGCACTCATTCACCTTGCCGGCTGGGCTCTCCTTCTCTCTCTCCATCCCATGGAGAAGGCAGGCAGGGCAGAGGGCAAGCCTGGCCCAGCCCGGCGCCTCACTGTGCTTTTGCCAGGGTGGTGGGGGAGGAACTCACTGCTGGCAGCATGTGACTCGGGGTGGGCTGGCTGGTGCAGGTGCAGTGAGGTGCCGGGGCAGGGCAGGCCATTGGGATGAGCCCCAGAGCAGGGTGGACAGTGGGCGTGGCTGCTAGCCTTCCGAGCTTGCTGCCTGCTGCCCTGCCTGCCTGCCTCCTCCGCCCCAGGAACGCCGGAGAAGGAGAGCCTGGCCCAGCCTAGGAAGTAACTAGTAGTAACCTGAATGGAGCAGCAAGGGAAACCTGGCGTAACCCAGCCCACACACACACACACACACACACGTGCCTACATCACTTCCGGAAGTGGTGTCGGAAGCGAGTAAAGCACATAGGGGCAGTGCCCCCCAACCGAACCTTTTTCAGGCTACGGGGCTGCTGCACAGCTCATCTTTTGCAAGCTACGTGATAGGCACTTTCTTGAAAAATCTGATGTGTGTGCTTGTGTACATCTGCATGTGTTTCGGAACTGGGATATTTGGTTAATATAGGCTGTGGTCACACGGAGCATTAGCCATGCTACAAAGACGGAAGATAGGAGGATTTTCCGGGTGCAATCAAACCACAACATCTGTGAAGCGTAGAGCCCCCGTGGGTAACCCGAGGCTTCCTGCCAAAGATGCACCTAGGTACTAGTTTCTGGAAACTGCGGGGCAAGGGCGGGCGTCTGATCACGTTTCCGGTGGTGGCTCGTGGCATCCAGCACCCGCCCATGTCCCGTCGCGAAAAGGGTTTTTTCCCCAAGTCTCCAGGGGATGTGCACAAGCACCCAACGGCGCATGCGCACACTTCATTTAAAAATAACAACACAACCCCCGCTGCACCGCAGGATTGACATATGATCGGCACCTCCCCCCGAACCACAGGACGTCGGCGGGATGTTTGATCCGGCAGCCGCTCGGTAGTTCACTCCGGGGCAAACAGCCACGCCCCCCGCAATATCCGGCCCATGTGACCGGGGCCATAGCAGAGTTTTGCCTCGTCATAGAAGCATGATGCTGAGTGTAATACATAAATCTCCCAAGAAGTATATTGCAAAAAAGGGTTGCAGTCGAAGGAAGAGAAAGACTCCTAATCTAAAGAGTACTTTCCCTATCACAAATGGTCAGCTAATCTGGTTATCATGTGTGCAGGAGTATGAGGGCACTGTCTCTACAGGAGAGCCCCGCACAGACATGGGCCTCTATGGAAGGCCATGTGAGGTCAGTGAGAGGACAAAGAGAGACAGGAGGGGTCAGAGGGCAGCTCCCAGGTTAAGACAAAGAGAGGCATCCCATTTAAGGAGAGAACACCCATACACACGAAGAAGAAGAAGAGGAAGAAGAGGAAGAAATGGGATTTATACCCCACCCTTCACTACCGAAAAGTGTCTCAGAGCGGCTCACAAACTCCTTTCCCTTCCCACAACAGACACCCTGAGAGGTAGGTGGGGCTGAGAGAGCTCTGTCAGAAACTGCTCTTTTTCAAGAACACCTCTGACAAAACTATGGCGTGCCCAAGGTCATCCAGCAGCTGCAAGTGGAGGAGTGGGGAATCAAACCCGGTTCTCCCAGATTTGAGTCCACGCACTTAACCACTACACCAAACTGGCTCTCTTTGTCCTCTCTAAGGACTAAGAGTGTCCAGGCAGGCTGAGTCGCTCACGCCAACATTTTCTTCTTGTATTTTTAATTAGTTTATTTATTTTACTTCATTTATACCCCATTTTTCTCCCCAAAGGGGACCCAATGTGGCTTTTCTTTTTACCTAATTCTTTTATCCTCACAACAACCCTGCAAGGTAGGTTGGGCTGAGAGTGTGTGTGACTGGCCCAAGGTCACCCAGCAAGCTTCCACAAAAGAATGGGGCTTCAGACTTGGGTCTCCCATATCCTAGTCTGATATTCTAACCCAGGGGTCCCAAATGTGGTGCCCGGGGGCGCCCAATGACACCTTTCCTGGTTTGTAGAATGTGGCAGGAGCCAGGTGGGGCTTTTGCCCACCAAGGCAGGGAGCGGTGGCACAGGCAGTGCAACACCTGCAGTAACAACGCTAGCGAACAGCCACTATGGCTCTTCGAGACCCACCGCGGCCAGGGTGAGCTCCGGGCCCTAGTCCCAGCTCCCGCCCACCCAGCGGCTCGAAAGCACTCACAAGTAGACAAATGGGTACCTGCCCTAGGTGGCAGGGGGCACCCTCCTCCTGGTAGTGTGTGCCAGGAGTGCTGGGGGCGGCGGTAGCAGCGGTAATGGTGGTGGAACAGCTGGCGACCCAAGGATCTGGCAGCGGCGGAACCGGATGGAGACGGAGCTAAGGCAGCACAATGGCAAGACGACGCAACGCAGCGGAGCCTGAGGGACGGAAGCCGGAAGCTGCAGTCGGAAGCGGTCGCACGTCGGAAGAGTCCACCAGAAGCCTGCTGGAGGTAGCCGCCGGCCAGCCTGAGGCGCCGGGAACAGCATCCAAAGCCTGCCCGGAAAATCAACAAAAGAGAGAACGCGCCACTTGGGTGTCAGTAGGCAGCCCCTTCGAATTGTGGCCCTAGGTTAGAACAAAAACTACGTAGTAGTATACTTGTAAACCGCTCTGAGACCCCTTAGGGGTCAAGGGCGGTATATAAATCGAATTGTAAAGTAAATGTAAAGTCTTTTGATTGGCCATTGGAGATTTGATGGGCTGTGCAGGTCTTTAAAAACATTGCTTCGGCAGCAGCTGCCACCAAGGCTCTTCACTGTGTAACTGAAGGTGAGCTGTGGCAGCCATTTTGTGGCTGCGCCTACCACGCCATGTCAGCATTCCAAAGGTGCTCACAGGCTCAAAAAAGATTGGGGACCCCTGTTCTAAGCGCTACACCATGCTGGCTTCTGAAGTGATCTGTAAGGACCGGCTCCAGATTCATTTCCCTACCTTAAGTGCAACCATGCTGGCTTCTTCATCCTGCACCACGATCCTTCCTATCTATCTGTCTGTCTGTCTGTCTGTCTGTCTGTCTAATCTGTCTAATCATCTGTCTAATCTATCTATCTATTCATTCATTCATTTTTAGACCCAGCCCTCCCCACCAAAGCGGGCTGTGGTTGATGCGTCTGAAGTGTCATCCCCTTTCCATCAATCCACACAAGAACTGCCCCGGATATACAAGCCATGCTGAGCCATAAACAATGGCCTTGAAGAACACCGCTCTTGCCACTGCTTCCTAGCTGCCAAAGAGCACCCATAACATCACTAGACCCTTCTACTACTGTTTTACACCTAGAGCGTATTGAGCCCTGAACGAGGGTGCTTTCTGGCCTTGCCTCTCTCTGACGCCATGCGCCCCCTGCGCTTTCCACTGCTCGCATTTCTCATTTTCTGCTTTTTAAATAAAACACATTTCCATCTCAGCCGCCAAGACATACAAATATGAGCTCAGCTTCCAACCAGGACCAAGCTGGAAAGGAGACGTTCTGTTTTGTTGTTCTTCACAGACGCCCGTTGAAAAGAGAAAGAGGTGTCGCAGCGTAAAGGCCAAGAACGCGCCGACCAACCATCGGTACATTTCCTTACTCTGGCAGGAAAAAAACTGTTTAATTCTGTTACAAAACGTTTGCTAGCTATGAAACCAATAAATTCAATTTTATTGGTTTTTTTTAAAAATCAGGGCATGAAGTCAGCAAATATGACTGACGCGTGCCCAGTTTTAGAAATCTCTTTTTAAAATGGTATAAAGAAGAGATAATGATGTATCCAAGGCGAGGAGAGGCGTTGGGAGCCAGGACAGAATGTATCAGGGCCAGAGCAAATATTATATCCCTTCTGATCCATTTCACAGCTGTAAAAGTATGGAACACTTGCTGCACAGGTCACCCCATCTTGGGATTTATTTTTCATACATCCCGCCTTTTCCCCCAGCAGTAAAACTCAGGGCAACTCTCTCCAGAAATATAAAGGAGACTTAGCCTACGGAAAGGGCCTTGCTGTCTCTACTTCTCCTTTCTCTACTTGTAGGGTCCCTGGACACCAGGAATGTCCTGGCAACCAGCAGGAGTCCGGAGGGCGGAGACATGGGGGTGCATCAGGCAACATGTGATGTCACTTCCGGGGAAAACCAGGAAGTGACATCACACGTCTCTAGGAGCTGCCAGAAACTATGATGAAACCATTCCTAATCAAGCTGGGTTAGTTTTGCCCATCTTTAAGTCTCACAATAGACTCACTGTGATCAGTTGTTATAGAATGGCAGAGTAGCCTCCTGAAAAGCGAATACATTTTGGTTCAGTCGTCTCCAGACCATGAAAATGCATGGTTTCTTCTGAATGAAAATATGGTTCCCCACAATCTTCTTCGGTCCAGTGGGAGGTGCAAAACCATGCAGACAGGTGCAGCCTTGACCCGGATGGCCCCAGTAGCTGAATCTTGTCAGATCTTGGAAGCAGGTCCGTAGTTACAGTGGGGCATCTCGGGGCTAGGCCCCCTGACTTACTGGCAAGGCCCCCCCACGACTTTCCATCCAGCCCAGGGCCCCCACGCAGCAGAAGGTGCAGGGAAGGACCTGGGTATTCCTTAATTCGACTAGCCAATGCCCCCTAAGAAATTTAAATGCCTCCTGACTTTATAAATCCTGGCTACGGGCCTGCTTGGAAGCTAAGCATGGTCAGGCCTGGTCAGTATTTGAACGGACTAAGCAGGGTCAGGCCTGGTCAGCATTTGAACGGGAGACCAACAAGTCAAGGGTTGTTGTGCAGAGGCCGCCAATGGCAAACTACCTCTGTTCGCCGTTTGCCTTGAAAACCGTACGAGGTTGCCATGAGTCAGCTGCAACACGGCAGGACTTCCCACCACCAGATCGATGCGGCCCCTGAGGGGAGCTGCTATGGGGCTAGCACTGAAACACTTAACCCAGACAAGAAAAGGATCTGATTGGAAATTCAGCTGGCCCACACAAACAGCTATTAAATTGTGTAAATGTGACGAAAGGAAAGTGACATTTTAATTCTCCGCTCTGGCAATATGTCTTACAACGGACCAGGCAAAATTGGTCTAGCGCTTAATCATGGGAAGGTCTCCGAAGGGAGGGAAAGCCCCATTTTTCCTATCATTCCTTCATCTGTTTCTCTGCTACCTGTCTCCAAAATGAATTGTGTTTCCCCCCCTCCCCCCCCCCCCCCCCGCCTGGGCAAGCTGCTCTCTTAATTCTGGGCTTACGCTCATCAGCTCTGAAAACAATAACCATGCAAGCATCCAGCAGCCTTTTCCAGCTTAGCTGCTGGGGTGCACAATGAAGATAGGAGGCAATATGAAAATGCAGCTAGTGTTAGCAGACCAATTCCTTATCACTAGCAGGAGTACTAACCTCATGCTCAGCATAAGTGGGAATTATTAATGCTTATTTGTGCAGCTTATCAGCCACTTCTCCGGGCATTATAGTCAAAGGGGCTTACTTTAAAATAATAAAGCCAGTAGGACAGTACAAGGCAGAGAGCATAATCGGCTAAAGCAGCAGGTTAGAAAGCAGCAAACAATATAACGCAGGGGTCCCCCAATATTGCACCCGTAAGCACCACGGTGCCTGCCACCACGGTGCCTGCCACCACCTTTCCCGGTGCCCACCAAGTATTTGAAAGGACACAGACATGGAGTTAGAAGATTCTGCAATCATTCAGGAAGATGCTGATGCTCTTTTTAATAAATATGTAATAACTTTATTCAGGAGAAGTGAGTAAACAGGGGTTCCCAACCTTTTTAAGCCCGTGGGCACCTTTGGAATTCTGATGCAGCAAGGGGGGAAGGGCCCAATCACAAAATAGCTCTCATAAATTGGCTGCCGCAGGAGACAGAGCCCACCACAAAATGGCTGGTGCAGCTTACCTTCAAACTCACAGTGACGATCTTCGTACTGTGGTGGTAAGCTGCTGCCCAAGCAACATTTTAAATTTTTTGCATGGGCCATCGACAGCTGTTTATCAGAATCCTTGCTGGGCAAAAGCCCTATGTGGTCCCTGCCAGTTTCTATAGACACTTGGCGGGCACCAGGAAAAGTCCTGGCAGGGACTCATGGCACTCATGGGCAACACGTTGGGGAATAAAGGAGCACAAGGTCCTCCAAAGCCCTTCATAGAAGTTGCTCCAGCCAGTTTATTCTAAGACATGAGTGAAACCTGGCCTGGAACTGCATGAAAGAGACTACTGGATATTACAGCAACCAGTGTAGTTGATCCAGCACTGAGACCCCAGGCAGCCATCTCAGCAACACATTTTGTACCAACCAAAGCTGCTGAAATGTCTTCCAGTTCCAGGCCACATCATCACCATCATAATCACCATCACCACCACCACCACTGTCATCGTCGTCGTCATCATCATCGTATGGCAGTGGGTGTAGTAGAGCCAGGAGATCCGAAGATTGTCTGGCAGCCTGAAACTCTGCAGGCAAATATAGATCATATTACAGTCTGGAGCCTACAATAGTTGAATCAGTGTGGTTTGGTCAGCAGCCTCTAAACAAATGGACAGCTTGTGAGCCAGATGTAATTGAAGGGAGGGGCTCAGTTATACACTACTTTTGGTTTTAAAAAATATTCCAAATGGTTTTCAGAAATGTCAAACTTCAATGAAAACACAAGCAATCAAACCAACAGCATGGATTAAGCTAGAGAAACTAAATTAAACACTGATTGTGTTATTTTAAAAATTACAGCTGACACCAACAAAATAAGACAAAAGAGACCAGTCAATCAAAATCTAATAGAAAGAGAAAGGTCTTTAAATAAAGTCCAAAAAAAGACAAAGAGCTCTTCTGTATTCTTTTTTTCATCGCTTGTGTGCCCCTATTTCTTCAGGGGTTTTCCCCCTTTGTTGCACATGTTTTGCTCCCTCTAGTGGTCAATTTGATATTACATTGTTGCATGTCTGGCATATCTCCCTGCAGATTTGAACAGCAAGTTTTTATGCTGAACATACAGTGATGTAATATCAAATTTGCTGTTTATAACTGCAGTTGCAAAAACAGGAAAGACAATAAATCAAAATAAATAATTGACCACTAGAGGAAGCAAAACATGTGTGGAAAAGGAAAAAAAAACCCAAAGCAATAGGGATACAGAAGAGCCCATACTAAGTGACCCAAGAAAGGTTATTCCATATTCCTGGCACAGCAGGTAGGGCTGAGAGAGTTCTGAGAGAACTGTGACTGGCCCACCCAGCAGGCTTCATGTGGAGGAATGGGGAATCAATCCTGGTTCTCCAGATTCAAGTCCTCTGCTCTTAACCACTACACCACACTGGCTTATATATTCACAAACATTTAAGCATCGATCCCTCCACATCAGCAAGAATGCTGCTTTTCACAGCTTTTCAGATCGTGTTGAATACCCTGGGCCAGTCAGGGTTCACTGCAGATATTCATCTGAGCATGCAGAAGCAAGTGGCCATGATCCTGCTGCCTTCTACAGTATACAGTACATGGGGGGTGTATCCTGCCCCTCTCCTGCCACTCCACTGAGCAAAGTTCGAAGCCTTCTTCCATCTTAAAGAGTCTTCTCCCAACTTCCATTGGAAGAACAGCCACTTAAGTTGGAGGAATGGTCTTTAGACTGGTGGAAGTCTCCTTGGAAGATGGTTGGATTCACCCTGGTATTTGCAGTCATTTAATATCAGCACAGGGATTGTGCCGTGGCTCATACACAAAGTGTCTTCACTTAGCTTTCCATGCATCTCTGGTGTGGACAGGGTATCATCAGGTTCATATCTGCGGGACCGCCTCTTCCCCTATGTGCCCCTTAGAGCCTTGTGCTCTGCCAAGCAACATCTGCTGGTAGTTCCCGGCCCAAAAGATGTCCACTTAGTCTCAACTAGGGTCAGGGCATTCCCCGCCCTGGCTCCAACCTAGTGAAACATGCTCCCACTGGAGATCAGAGCCCTGCGGGATTTAATGCAATTCTGCAGGGCCTGTAAAACACGCTATTTTGCCAGGACTTTGGTTGAGGTGGCAGACACCTAAATACTTTGGCCTCCCCTGCCTATACTGCTTGGGTGAACTGCTCTTTCTAGAGATCGCCATGGCATTTGCTGAGTGAGTCCTTATACTTGTCAGCATATGTCCAGCACCAGAAGCACTCGTGGATATTGGAAATTGAAATTGTCCGCCATTTGTTGCTGGGTTTAGGAATTTTCACTTTGTATGTGTCAAACCATGCTTCGCTTTGCTTGCTTTGGGTTGCCATAGTTATTGGGAGGAAGGAATTCCTGCGAGGAGGGGGAGTGAGTGAGTGAGTGAGAGAATGAGACTTTTGCTTCTAGAAGACACAACTTTCCTTGCAAGTCGCACCTCCTTGCCTTTTCCCAGGGTAAGGTGTCCTTGAGAGCTTTTCTGTACCAGCTTGAGCTGTAAATAACCAAGACATATATCTTTCACTTGGTTGGGATGGCAACGTTAGGCATGGTGTGAATGTGATGTGTGCCTGGGAGAAGGAAGGGACTTTTACTTGAATTATCTATATTAAGCTTGTACCCACCAAAAGTCTTCAGTTCTAACACAGTGACTTTCTGGATCTTGCATACAGCTCAATAAACTTATCACTGCCAAGAGAGAGTTGTGGAATGTAACTGGACTGGGGGTCTGACAGTATGAATTTTTACTTGTATTTGTATTTACTACTGTGTTCGTATTTTAACTTTTGTGACCCACCCTGAACTTGCTTGTGGGGAGGACAGGATATATACTGTTGTTGTTGCTGCTGCTGCTGCTGCTGCTGTTGTTGATGATGATTATGATACTACCACTACCACTACCACCGCCACCAATGCGATGGACAACATCGGGGTTAAGGATGGCCTGGGAAGATCCGCCACAATTTCTGCGTGACTGATACCACTGGATTTACCTGGTTAGGATACGCTATAGGTTAACATCATCCCTGGAGAACTGTTTGGCACGTATCCGGAGACCATCTTGTTTTTAAATTGAGTACAACTGTTATTAATGTTTTTATTGTTTCTATCTGTTTTATATGGGCTTTGCCCCTTGTAAGCCGCCCTGAGCCCGCTCTGCGTGGAGGGCGTGGTAAAAATCTCAATCAATCAATCAATCAATAATGTATCAACAAAAAGAGGTTCTGAACAGGGAAAGCCTTTGCTCAGTTCAAGCAATTGTGTAAGAGTTAGATGGGATCCATATGATGCACACTTTGCTGCTACAAAGGAAAAGCAATCTTTTAGGCACTTCCCTGCCATAGACGTATAGACTGCAATCCTTAAGGGCACTGAATTTAGAGAGATCACACCAAAGAGAGCAGTTCTATTGCTTCAGCCTAGATATGAGAGTAAGTGGAATTCCCTTACGTGCTGAAATCCAAACACCTTTCGTAAGAACTTTAGACTAGGTGATTTACTACTAATTTAATTATCGGCTTGATATTAAGCAGATGCCGCAGTTACCTGAGTATGCCACAGTTTTCTAATTTTGGATCCTATTTGTTTTTCCTTTTTTTTTTAAAAAAAAGTCATGCTAATGCTGTTAGCAGATGGATGCACGTTATTACAGTAGAGGGAACTGGAAACTCTCCATATACCCAACAATAAATATTTCTCTGACATTTATTATCCACACTTGAATTCAGGTGCTAAAACACTTGGACTGGAGTCATAGTTGCAATAGCAAGGGGAGGGGGGGTAGATATTGTTCCTAATAATTTATCGGGCAAGGACGGAGATCAAACCCAGCAGGGGGGTGAGGGCCATCCGTCAACGGAGGTTTCTGGAACCTTGAATCACATTAGCCAAAAAATGCTGGCCTGCTTCTAAGCCTTACTCCCCCCTCCCCAAGATTCAGCCATATTCAGCCAATATAACAGATCACATCTCAGGAGTTGTAAAAAAAAAGATTCTGTTTTAAAAGCTGGTATATGCCTGCGTTTGTGGTCGCGCACCTAACCCAGAATTGCCAGCTGCCCGGGATTGTAAACTCACAATTGGTTGCTTGTGGCTTGTGATTGCCCTGAGGGAAGTGCAGGGATTATGTTAACCAGGAGATAATAACCCTTATAAAATCCCTCCAATAAAATAAACTCAAGGTGCGTGTGTCACAGTGGATTACCGGCCTTGTCTTTTCAATTTTGAAAAAGATATTTTTCAGCCTACTGGATGCGGTGGGGTTGAGCTGCGTAGCAGTATGTCGCGGGTTCTCATCACCTCCAGATCACCAGCATTAGGGATATTTATAAAGTTTTTTAAAAAAAAAATCACATCTCCTATGGTGCGATCTACTTCTAAGGTAAGCACACACCGTTTTTATCGACTGTAGGAGTCACGGGATGTAGAATGAGATGTCACACTAGCTTCTGGGACAGGAGTCCCAAAACGTGCTTAGGGGAAAATAATATGGCACCGTGTGCCAGTTTTAGGACACAGGATGAATCCTGGTGGGGTAAATCCTACTCCTTTCCCACCAAGCCACTCAGCAAAGTTTTCTTATTCATTTATTAAAATGTTTATATTCCACCTTCCCTTCTGGCTTCAGTTCGAAGCCTACCTCCAATCGAGGGAGTCTTTGTCCAACTTGTAGCTCTTTGGTTGGAAGAGGGGGAGAGGAGGCGGAGAAGAGTTGGATTTATACCCCGCCCTTCACTCAGAGTGGCTTACAATCACCTTCCCTTCCTCTCCCCACAACAGACATCCTGTGAGGTAGGTGTGGCTGAGAGAGCTCTGAGAGAACTGCTCTCAAGAGAACAGCTCTGAGAGAGCTGTGACTGGCCCAAGGTCACCCAGCTGGCTTCCTGTGGAGGAGTGGGGAATCAAACCCAGTTCTCCAGCTTAGAAGAAGCTGCCTTCTATGGAGTCGGACCCTTGGGAGTCTACCAAGGTCAGTCTTGTCCCCTCTGTAAATGGCTCTCCAGGATCTCAGGTAGGTGTCTTTGCATCACCTACTACCTTATCCTTTATCTTTCATGGCTGGGAACTGAACCTGGGATGTTCTGCATGCCAACCAGATGCTCTAGTACTAAGCCAGGGCCCCACCTTGATCCGTGCCCTTCCTGGCTCATTAAAGCGGGCCATGAGAGGTTTTGAGGTGCCCTAAGGGAGATTATCAACAAGTCCCTCTCCGAGGGGTGGTTCCCAGGGGCACTCAAGGAAGCGATGGTCCACCCTCTCCTGAAAGAACCAACTTTGGACCCGGCTGAATTGGCCAACTATTGGCCGGTTTCTAATTTGCCCTATTTGGGCAAATTAATTGAGAGGGCGGTGGCGATACAGCTACAGGGCTTTCTGGATGATGCTTCCATCTTAGATCCCTTCCAGTCCAGCTTCTGCCTGGGACACGGGACGGAGGCAGTGCTGGTTGCCCTTACTGACGACCTCTGAAGACATCTGGATCGGGGCTAATGGCTCGCTTCTTTTCTCCAGAATCGGGGACAGAGGGTGGTGCTTGGGGAACAGCAGTCCAGGAGACACCTGCTAGAATGTGGTGTGCCTCAGGGGGCGGTGCTTTCCCTGATGTTGTTTAACATCTCTATGCGCCCCCTCGCCCAGATTGCCCAGAGGTATGGGCTGGGGTGTTACCAGTACGCTGATGACACCCAGCTCTATCTGATGTTGGGCAGCCAGTCGGATTCCAGCCCAGAAGATCTGGACTGGGCATTGCACGTCGTGGCTGGTTGGCTCAGACTGAGCTGGCTGAAACTAAACCCAATGAAGACAGAGGTCCTGTGCCTGAGTCGGGGCAGTTTGGGGTTGGGGATCCCACTCCCGTCCTTTGATGGGGCACCATTGGTGCCAGCGCCGGAGGTTAGGAGTTTGGGAGTGCTCCTGGGCCCTTCCGTAACCATGGAGGCCCAGGTGGCAGCCACTGCTAAGTCAACCTTTTACCATCTTTGGCTGATTCGGCAGTTGGTTCCCTTCCTCAACCGCGATAACCTGGCTACAGAGATCCATGTGATGGTCATCTTGAGATTAGTCTACTGTAACACTCTCTACATGGGGCTGCCCTTGTCACAGATCCAGAGGCTGCAGCTAGTGCAGAATGCCATGGCCAGGCTTTTGATGGGTCTCCCTAGATGGGAGCATATCAGGCCAGTGCTGAAGGCACTGCACTGGCTGCCAATAGCATACCGAATCCGCTTCAAGGTGTTGGTGCTTACTTTTAAAGCCCTATATGGCCAGGGTCCAACATACCTGAGGGATCGCCTTTCCCCTTACATACCCCATACATACTATGGTCGGGGTCACAACACCGTTTCATGCTGGTAGCTTGCTGCTACCAGGGCCAGGGTCTTTTCGGTGGCGGCTCCTACGTGGTGGAATGAGCTCCCGGAGGAGATCAGGGCCCTGCAATGGCTTATCTTGGCGTTCTATCCTCCCTTTTAAAGCATCAGAGGTGACACATGCTTAGGGTAAATATTATTGGGACCATCTTGCCTGGTGTATACCAAGGTCCAAGATTTGATCTAAAACCTCATAAGGGTGTGCAGATTCTTAGAAATAAACAGGCACGGGGTTTAAAAGAGTAATAGAGAAGGAGAAGAGGAAGAGGAAGAAGAGGAAGAAGAAAAAGAAGAAGAGGAGGAGGGGGGAGGGGAGGGGGAAGAGGAGATTGGATTTATACCCTGTTCTTCACTTGGAGTCTCAGAGCGGCTTACAAACTCATTTTCCTTCCCCACAACAGACACCTTGTGAGGTAGGTGGGGCTGAGAGAGCTCTTTCAAGAACTGCTCTTTCCAGAACAGCTCTTGTCAGAACTGTGGCTTGGCCAAGGTCATCCAGCAGCTGCAAGTGGAGGAGTGTGGAATAAAACTTGGTTCTCCTAGATTAGAGTCCACACACTTAACCACTACACCATACTGCCTATCAAAGGGAATTGGCAAATTGAATATAGAATTTGAAACACGTACGCGCATGCACATTCACTGTTCATCAGTCCATTCATAACTGTTTGGCAGGTTGCTTTGCTATGTTTCCTCCTTAGCACGCAGTACAGTACTATCGGCTGTGTGCACATGATGTTCTCACATGGCCCGGTTGAGTTCTACTCCTCCCCCCGCTGCGTAACTGCTTTGCTCAGCAGAAATTTTTCAAAATAGACAATTAGCTTATTCCCAAATCATATAAATCAGTCACAGATAGATGCTATGTGTCAATAACATCCTACCCTTTGGCAGTCATCTAAACGGTTGCTAGTGATGCTAATGATTGCTGATCAGTTTGCATCATCAGCTATCTTTGCACGTGTGCAGTTTTGTGAAATCAGCATCTTCCAACACGGTACGTTCAGCTGTCCAAATGCATTTATGGCAACATTCCCAGCATCCCTACCCGAGATACTTTAGAAACCACTGCAAGGCTGTGCTGTTTGCGAGGGCGTTCAGCAAGACTCCAGCTGCAGGCAGGGGGTTTCCTTCGGAGAGCTTTCTGGATGGCCCATTTTACGCTTATGGTTTTAATGGAACAAATCATAACCCACCTATATCCGCAAAGGGAGAGGCAGGATAGAAATGCATGAATAAACAAACAAAATAGCAAATAGTATGATTCAAATATTGCTGTGTCATTCCGCCAAGACTCCTGTGGTCCCTGCCATTATCTTCCTGGGAATTGCAAACAGAGACAACCAGATGAAGTATTCCCGCGCGGGGTACAGTTTTAAGTGCCGTAGCCTGCTTTTGTTTACTCTGGAAAAACTCCAACGTAGTGTTTTGTAAGTGTAGAGTGCCTTCTGAAGTCACTTCTGAAAACATCCCATCAGAATGGTTCGGCCACAAAATTCACTCAGAAGACAGTCTCGGGAATGGGTTAGCCAGGATGTCGGGGGGAATATCCGCAATTATGTCAACCTTTTAATGAATCGAGAGCCGGGCTGCAGAATCGAATGGCTGCTTTCAACACCCGCCGTTTCTGTGTTAAGTGCCAGGCCTGCCGGTTTGCTGGGGCTTTTGCGGGAGTTTGAACTGGCAGGCATCTCTTAAGGGGGGGAAGGGGGAGGAGATTCGGGGGGCTGTCGTTTTTGTTTTGGAAAATTGTTTCAGTTTTTTAAACTGAAAATGTTTTTAACTGTCATTGTAAGGTGCCCTGAACTGCAAGGAAAGGGAGGCTATAAATGTTTCAATCAATATCAGTAAAACTTCCATGAATTGGGAAAGAATGAGAGAATTTATTTATTTATTTATTTATTTATTATTTTATTATTTTAATTTATAGCCCGGCCTCCCCACAAGCGGGCTCAGGGCGGCTCACAAATAGGGCAAATGCCCATACACAAAACAAGTTAAAACAACATAAAACCAATCATTAGCACATTAGACCACACCCCTGAAAGTGCAGCTCATTAGCATATTAGGCCACACCCCTATTCAAGTGCAGGGTCCGTGACCACATTAATAGGTTTTGTAGCCAATCTCCCAAACAGTTGAACTATCAGACAGGAGCATACCAGGAGACATCTTGATTCTCCAGGGCTTTCTTGGATTCAGCGATGTGCTCTTTGAGTGACCCCCGGCAGCTCAGCCGGACCTCAGCTGCACAGCTTGGATCAGAACTCCACCGCTTGACTTCAGTGGGCGATGCACAGGCCAAACAATGGGGTAGTCCTATCCCAGTGGTGTCAAACATATGGGCTATTTTTGGGCAGGAACGCACAGGAACGGAGGTCCGGTTGGCTTCAGACTTGGCCATGCCCACTACAGCCAAAACCTCTGCATGTGTGGCTACAGAAAGAAGGCCTGGAGAGCGACACCCCCCACCCCGGTGACTCCAAGGTGAGTGGGCCAGCCGCGGGGCACCCAGGCAAGCCAAGGGAAGGCATGGGGTGTGGCCTAATATGCTAATGGTTTCAGCTGTTGGGTGTGGCCTATTATGCTAATGAGTTCCTGCTGGGCTTTTTCTACCAAAAAAGCCCTGGTCAAACATATGGCCCACAGGCTGGAACCGGCCCATCTAGGGCTCTTATCTGGCCCGCAAACAACTGGTCATTACTTTTATTGCCAGATGTGCCTTATGTCCCTGTATCCTGTCCCAGTGCTAATGAGTAATGGGAGGTGGAAGTGGGAGGGTGGGCATCAGGGAGAGGCTGTATGGAAATGCTAGAAGAGTGTTTCAAGCATATCTGTATTTTGAGTAAAAAACAATATCATTTATTGGGTTTGCCTGTGTCCTTTATAAAGTTTATATCTCATGTAACCGGCAAAGTGACATTTATGGCCCTTTCTGCACGGACAGCTTGCTCCGGAGAATCTGAGGGGTCAAGCCTTAGGCGTTGACTTCGCAGTCCCTCTGCATTGGTTTCCCCCCTCTCCGGTTTATTTATTTGTGTATTCTGTATGCATTCTGCATCTACAAGCAAAACCCACATTTTTTGAGCTCACTGGGAAGGGAGGGGGAAATCCAGGCCCACACCTGCAAGAGTGAGACATTTGGGAGCAGAGACTCCCCTAGTCCTTTATATTTACGGATTCCGTCTTATCCTCCCTCTGGCTTTTTAAAAGTTTGCTTGAGCGGTAGGACACGTCCTCCTTTGTCTTTGGAAATGGAGGGAAAAGAAAACAGAACGGGGAGGGAGCGTCCACCTAAAGAGAGAGATGCGGAAATGGGGGAGCGGCAGTGGGCCATACTTAAATACTTGCAGAAACAATTCTACTTTAGAAATGATTAGCGATTTGAAAGTGGATGAGAACAAAGAATCACAGCAAAAGGAGTTTTGGTAGCTGCAGGGCAGTAGTGTGCTAGAAGTGGTCTGAATGCAGATTCCTGTAAAACAAATGCAGAAACAAGAAAAAGCCCCAACACAAACTGGAAGTGAAAGCAGGAGGGAATGCAGAATGGAAGAACAGGATGTGCTCAGAGACCAAGACAAACTACAGGGTGCAGAAAGGGCCTATGTCTGACCCGGCCCTGATAACGAATGAGTTTGACACCTACGTCCTGTCTTGAGCCCCTTATTTAGCAACATAAGAACATAAGAGATGCCAATGTTGGATCAGGCCAAAGGCCCATCCAGTCCAACACTCTGTATCACACAGTGGCCAGAAATACCAGGTGCCATCAGGAGGTCCACCAGTGGGGCTAGGACATTAGAAGCCCTCCCACTGTTGACCCCCCCCCCAAGCACCAAGAAGACAGAGCATCACTTGCCCCAGAGCCCCTATCTATACCTTGTGGCTAATAGCCATTGATGGACCTCTGCAGCAGCAGTTATTGAAATCCACAAGGGACTCCCTTCCAAGTTCAGGATCTGATATACATCACTCACAATGACAACTAGCATCCTAGTATATTGGCACAGGGTGAAAAGGAAAGCTGCTTGCCCTCCAAAACACCCCCAATTAATAAACCAAATCGGGAGCCCAAGGACAGCCTGTTCTGTTCTCCCTCGCTGGGAAGAGATTAGAAATTCCTTTCAAAACAATTGTAATTTTTGCTACTGGAAAAAATTTCAAAGCTTCATCTCCTCAGGGTATCAGCAGCATAACAGGCATGTATGGATAAGCTCTCCCCACTGACCTATAAGGGAACAAGTCATCAATTAAAAGGAGGGGGTCAGCCAGTTCAGCGGTAGCTCCACACGGGTCTCTCGCTGTGTGTACTTTTCACACTCATGTTCTGCTCAGTCCCTATCGGATAGACTCCAGCCAACATTTATGCTACATTGTCTGAACACGCCTGCACTCCCTAGTTCTTAATGTGTTGAACCGATGCTGTTAAAAGGATGCAGTTAAGGGTTTTCTTATTTGCTTTTCTTCTGTTAAGCTGTCAAAAGTCTGTCTTCTTTTTTAAAAGCTTGTCTCTAGTGATGGTTTCCTGTCAACCTAGCAGTTCGAAAGCAAGAAATTGCAAGTAGATAAATAGGTACCACTTTGGTGGGAAGGTAACAGCGTTCCGTGCGCCTTGGTGTTTATTATTTAGAAGTAACGAGCAAGCACTAACTCAGTAAGAAACCAGAACAGAAAACAGTGGGAGCTTATGCTCCTTTTAAACATAACCGGGCTAATGTAGCCACGCCTATTTACAAATAACAACCAATGAGATTGCTAGAATAAAGACCAATGGGAGTCTTTCCCTCCTAGGGAATGGTACCGTTCTGATTGGTCGCTGTTACGAAGCGACCAATAGGAAGTTCGCTCAGAGGAGCCCTGGTCTGGCTCGAAGCTTAACAGGGGAGTCCTATGAGGTGATTCATGTAATCATTTCAATACATTACAGAGTCCACCCTCCAAAGCATCCATTTCCTCCGGGGGGACTGATCTCTGGAGTCTGGAGATGAGCTGTAATTCCAGGGCATCCCCAGGTCTCACTTGGAGGCTGGTATCTCTACTTTAGACATCCAGGCAAGTGAGTCAGATCTTCTAGTGTTGCTACTACAGTGGCCCGTAGCAGCAGAACGTGCCTTGCATCTGGGACAATCAGGTGAGCTAGGTTGGGACTCTGGCCTCGGGGTGTCTCCAACTGGGGGTGCTGGGCCAGGCTCTGGACCAGACTCTCCCTCTGACTGCACCTCAGTCACTTTGCCTGGCTGCCACTCCTGTGCAGATGCTGGGGCCTCTTCTCCCTCAGGTGCTGGTAAAGGTTCCTCTTCTGGGCTGACTCCAGAGGAGGCTGGGTTGCTCCATGCCTCTTCCTCATCTGCGGAATCATCAGCCTCAGCGGAGCCAGGACCCAGGACACAGTGTGATAACAATTCAATTGTCTTCCTCTGCGCAGCAACCCCAGTCTTCCTTGATAGTCTCCCATCTGAGTACCAACTATTACCAGCGCTTCTTAGCTTCCGTGCTCTGACAAGCTCAGGCTAGAATGGGCACACAGCCTGCTAGTAAGTCACTACTGACTCTCTTCTGCTCTCTACATTTGTCTTAACACCTCCCCCCACCCGCAAAGTGGCCAGCAATCTGAAACGGGATTAATTTGTTCACCATCTGTTTTAAAATGTGTCATTTGACTTTAATTGTTTTATCTAGTGTATGTTTTTATTCATCTGGTACATCGCCCAGAGTCCTGCAGTAGCAGGGATCGGGCAATTCATAAATGTAATTAATAACAACAACAACAATATCTTTTTAGTATTTTACTAGCTGCGTTTAAAATCGATACTATTCAATGTTACAGTGTTATGTAATATTTTAATCTTTAGATGTTTTATTTATGATTTAGTTATAAAAGGTAAAGGTTCCCTTGCTTGAAAGCCAGTCGAATCCGACTCTAGGGTTGCGGTGCTCATCTCATATGCAAAGCCGAAGAGCCAGCGCTGTCCGAACACGTTTCCGTGGTCATGTGGCTGTTCCCTTCCCACCGAAGTGGTACCTATTTATCTACTTGCAATGTCTTGCTTTCGAACTGCTAGGTTGGCAGGAGCTGGAACTAGAGACGAGAGCTCACTCCGTCATGCGGAACACTCGGGTCTCGAACTGCTGAACTAACGACCTTCCACAGCCTGCAGTTCAGCGTCTGAACCACTTGAGCCACCGCAGGTCCTGATTTAGGTATATTTCCTTGTTATTTATCTGTTAGTTTGTTAGTTATAAGTATTTATTGTGCTGGGATTGTATTATTTGCTACAGTTTTTGAGCTAATGCAATACAATATTTGAATTGAATTGGGGGAACAAAATCCTTATGCGAGGTGTTAAAGAGCCCAGAAAATCTCCTCAAGCGCCCCAGAAACCTGACTTGCCCTCTGCCCCTAAACTCTATGCACTCACTCCACCCCTACCGGCTAGGGTTGCCAGCTCCAGGTTGGAAATACCTGGAGATTTTGGGGGTGGAGCCTGAGGAGGGCGGGGTTATGGCTGGGAGGGACTTCAATGGTGTCCAGTGCCAGAGTCCACCTTCCAAAGCAGCTATTTTCTCCAGGTGAGCTGATCTCTTGTCGTCTGGAGATCAGTTGTAATCCCAGGACAGCTACAGCCACCACCTGGGGTTTGGCAACCTTACGCTACCAGCCTACACCAACTGGTTCTTTTTATCCATTTTAATCCAAAGGCTTCTCTTTTAATCCCAGGAGGAGTCCTTTTCAGGGGCAATGAACTGGCGCTCCCTGGCATATACTTCCAAGCCAGTCTTTCCTGTCCGGCTTGAATTTCAAGGCCTAGCCCAAGGGAGGGGGGGGGGCGCTTTTAGGCTCTTTTCAAAATTACACAGGATTACGGACAGCCGGGATTGCCTCAGACTCTGATCCACACACACACCCCACCTTCTAGCCAATCCATCATCCCTGCTGTGATTTCAGGAAAGTGATACAGTAACCTGTCTTTCTGAGAGGGGGGGAAACAGGATGGCCTGCTGCCGCCTTCTGTGTTTCTCTTGAATTATACCGCTTTCTCTTTTCATCTGGCTTTTCATCAGGAGACTTGAAGTGTTTTTCTTCCTGGGCCCTCAAGTGAGCCGGTTCCTCATTCATTATCTGCGCCAGGCCGGGACTAGCTGAGCCCATCTGCGAGCCTTCCGTCGCCCCCTCCCCGGGACCCTCTTCCTTGAGGATTTTTTCTAATTTGGAACAGACTCCCTTCAAAAGCCGTTCCTCTGACAGTCTATTATCTTGCAAAAATTCTACTTTGTGAGCTTTGTGCATTAAAGGTGTGAGCAAGTGATTTGGCTGCTGCACAAATCAGTTTGCTCTGGCGCCTTCCTTCCTGAGCTAAGAGCACTGTGGTCTGGGGCCCAACAACGTCTATCTATCCCGGGCCCCAAGGAGGCGAGACTTGCCGTTACCAGGGCCAGAAATGGCTGCTTTGGAGGGTGGATTCTGTGTGACATCACACCCTGCTGAGGGGTTCCTCCCCTCCCCAAACCCCGCCCTCCCCAGCGCTGAATTAGGAGGGAAAGCTTGTACCGGGTTTGTATTTTTTCTGTACACCAAAGTATGCGCATGCTCCGTTGGGTGCTTGTGTGCATCCATAGAGACTTGGGGGGGGAAACCTTTTTGCGAGGGGACATGGGCGGGTGCCGGATGCCACCGGAAACGCGATCAGGCACCCGCAGTTTCCGGAAACTAGTACCTCAGAGGTACTAGTTTTTTAGCCTCGGGTGAGCCACGGGAGCTCTACGCTTCCCAGATGTGGCGGTGAGATTGCGCCCGGAAAATCCACCTATCTTCCGTCTCTCTAGCGTGACTAATTTTCTGTGTGACCGCAGCCAAGGATGGTATTTGCACACCCCACCCCCGCACCACTTGCTACTCTCCATCCTCCCTCCCTATCCCTACACCAAGGGTTACCAACTCCAGGTTGGGAAATTGCTGGAGATTTGGAGGTGTAGCCTGGGAAGGGCGGGGTTTGGGAAGGGGAGGAACCTCCTCAGGGTATAATGCCATAGAATCATAGAATCACAGAGTTGGAAGGGGCCATACATTTTAATGTAATTAACTGTTTGTTAGCCGCCCTGAGGCAGCCTCGGCTGGGTGTGTGTGTAAAAGTTTAAATAAATAAATAAAATCTAGTCCAACCCCCTGCCCAAGGCAGTACCAGCCTCAAGCATCTCTCACAAATACTCGTCCATAAAGCCCATTCTCCAAAGCAGCCATTTCCTCCATGGGAAGTGATATCTGTAGTCTGAAGACCAGTTGTAACTCCAGATTCCCAGGCCCCACCTGGAGGCTGGCAGCCCTGGTTTTATTGGCACTCAAGCTGATTGCAGGATTACCAATCCCAAAATTCTTGAACACCTCCGTGGACCAGAGAGCCTGTCTTCCGAGCGACTGAGTTTTGCTGTCATACAATGGAATCACAGAGTTGGAAATGGCCATTCAGGCCATCTAGTCCAACCTCTGCTCAGTGCAGGATCAGCCTAGAGCAAGGTCGTCGAACTCATTTGTTATGAGGGCCGGATCTGACATAAGTGAGACCTTGTCAGGCTGGGCCATGTGTGTCATAAAATGTAATGCCAAGTAGTAAAGATATAAACTTTATAAAGGACACAAACACAAAGGGTTTTTTTTAACTTAAAATAAAAACATGCTTAAAACATTAGCACTCTTGCAGTTTTTTGTTTATTTAACAGTGTCTGATAACTGACACCACTTACTCTGAATTATTGCATCAAAATGTCTGTGCTGTTGCAGTCTTGAGTATGCTGTTCAGGCGTGTATCTGTAAGCTGCAAATCTACAATGACGCAGCAGCAGCAGAACTGGAAGAAGAAGCAGAAGACAGCCAGTTCCACTGCAGGCCTGATAGAAGCCCTCTGGGGGCCTGATCCGGCCCCCGGGTGGCGTGTTTGACACTGCTGGCCTAGAGAATCCCTGGCAAGCAGCACTTTTTTTTCACTGGGGACAGAGTTCCGGAACCCCTTTGGCAGGGGTCATTTTGTAGAAAAGAGGTGCAGGAGCTCATTAGCATAATTTATTAGCATAACTTATTCCATATGCCACACCCCCTGACATCACCGGACGTGTGTCAGAAGGCAACACCCACCACTCAGGCTCCACTGGACTGTTGTGAATTGCTAGCTATTGGGGGGGGGGACATACAGATCTGTCCTCACAGAGGAGGGAAAGCTTGTACCTGAATAAAACTTGGACTTAAAGGTGCCACTGGACTGTTTTGGATTGCTA